>NC_056741.1:1801985505-1801990505 GCF_019279795.1 Protopterus annectens | reverse complement strand
TTTTGTAGATTAAGATAATATTCCTTTTATCGCTAAGAGTAGATTTCTTGGTAGAATTTCTTAACTGTTTATAGAGGAGATGATCAGCTGGAGATTTTGTAGCTCTCCATTTAGCCCAGATTCTGTTTCTCTGTATCATTCTTTCTTTTGTTTGCTTAGATAGCCACGGGGCAGTTTTGGCTCTTATCCTGGTGGTGTGAAAAGGAGCGTGATAGTCAAGGATCTGCAAGAATTTAGTGTTAAAATAGGAAACTGCTTCATTAAGTTCAAGGTTTGATAAAGGAGACCAGTCACAAGCTTGTAATTCATTAAGGAAGTTATCAGGGTTGAAAAATCTTTTTGAGCGGCAAGTTCTTAGTTTATGCTCATTAGGAATATACAATTTTTGTCTGATAACATAAGTAATAATATGATCACTAATACTATCAGGAAGAGTCCCAGGAGTATAGTTGTCAGGGAAATTATTTATTAGAATCCAATCTAGTATTGTTTCTTTCATATTGGGTTTATGGATTCTAGTTGTTGTTGTAATCAATTGAGAGTAACCATGGAGGTTAATATGGTTTGTAGGTTTTTGGGCTATGCAGGTATTCCAATCAATGTTAAAATCGCCAAGTATAATGGTTTCTTGGGGTAGTTGGTTAGTAAGAGGGGGTCCAGGGGGAAGATACATACAAATTAGATAGATAGCTTTGTTGTCATTAATTTGTAGTTTGACTGATAGAATTTCAGACTTGGGGCCTGTTAATGGAAGTTCCTTGAAAAGTGTAATTTGTAAGTGAGATTTATAGAGAATGGCTATCCCGACACCTTTTTTCTTAGTTCGGTCATTTCTAAGTATATTGTAGCCAGGAGGTGTGATTTCCTGGTCAGGAGTAGAGGGTTTTAGCCATGTTTCTGTTATACATAATATATCAAATGAATGCAAGTCAAGGAGAGCATGAAGATGGTGAATTTTGTTGTTAATACTTCTGATGTTAATATGGGCTACAAGAAGGGAATTGGTTGCTTTAGTATCTTGTACAATAGAGGGAGAAGAATTAATATTATGGGAAACGTTGCTTAGGGTAGAGGGTCCAGGATTAGGATGAATGTCGCCATGTGAGAGGAGTTGAATATGGTATTGAGATAGTATTTTCAGAAGTTTGAGGCAAATATTAGAGATTTTCTTGTTAAAATGGAGGGTTATGTGAGATGGCCTATGATATTTTGGTAGTATATAGTTGGAAGAATAGGTAATGTTACTATGTTTAAGGGTGCTTTGGAAAGAGGAAGGTAAAGTTTGCTTTAGATGAAGGTTATGTTCGTATAAAGTGTTAATTTGTAGAGAGGTAATATAGTATGATAAGGATAGAGAAGTTATAACAGTAGTAGAGAGAAGGGCATAGGTGAGAAAGGCTATGATAGTTGAAGACATGGTAGCGAGGAGTTAAACAGAAAAGCTAAATGTACTAGTTAAGGTCTCAGTAGTTAAGGACGAGTGGGATAAACAGTAGTAGGAGAGGAATAGCTAAAAAGATAATATAGTATATGGAAGATAGGTAGGAGAGAAATAGAGATAGACAGGTAAGAAATTATTAATAGTGGTATAATAGATGACAAAAAACAGCTAGGGTGGGGAGATGAAATGGATAGGGGAGTGGTCAAGTAAAGAGGAGAGGATAGGTAAGGAGTACAGGGGGTGTGACTAGTGAGGTATAAGTTAAGGACCCCTAGGGGTGGGTGGGATATGGGGGTAGGGAGGGGAGCGAAGCGGGGCACAAACAAACACCTTGTGCGAGAGCAGAGGAGAACAATCAGCAGGGAGCTACCCAGGGGGAATAGGCTGGAAGCAAGAAGGTGGTTAGGTATACTAGAAGCAAGGAGAATAGAGTAAAAGACGTTTGGAGACAACAGTCTCAGTCTAGTTACAGGGGAGGCTAGAACTAAAAGAAAGGGGTGAGAAAGGAAACAGAGAAAACTGGGACAAAGTGAGCTACCACTAGGAAATGGTTGTAGGCAGGCAATACTAGAAAAGGAGAAGAAACAGTCAGGGGAGATAGTGCAAACCCTACAGCAGGTAAAGAAGGAGGAGAACCTAGGCTATTACCAGGAAAGAAAGCAAGTTCGTAGGGTAGGAGGAGGGGACTGGAAGTAAGTACTACAGTAGTAAGTAATGTAAGGGTAATACAGTTCAACTAGTAAACAACAAAAGAGAGGAGACAGAGTAGGGGGAAGGCAGTATAGCAGGCAGGGGGGGGTATGGCTGCTGGCGGAGACTGGTAGAAGTCTGGTAAGTGTGTCAGGAGAGGATAACCAGACAATAACAAAGGCAGCTCATAGGAGAGATATATATAATAAAAACATACAATATAGCTTTAGTTTGGTGTTTTCCAGATTAATGTTATCCAAGGGTATTAAGGAAACCCAGGCAGGTAGTGGTGGGTGGAAAATTGTAGTCTTGGGAGTCCAAACAAAGCTCTTCCTGGAGTTGAGAGGGGAAAAGATACCCTAAACCAGCTAAAAAGGATAAATAAAAGAAACAAGAACAATGTGATTATAAGGTGCAAATAAAACAGTTACACTAATCTACACAGAAATATTCCATTGCATGACAAGACATCTAGGTAGCAAAAAGGCACAATAAATAGGCAGTTTAAAATACAGATGAGAAATATAACCTACGAATGCACAAATAAGCAGTGTAGAATCAGGCTAAGGTCTATATCTCTAGACATAAGTCAGCAGCAAGCATATGAGTCAATATAACAGAAAACATTTTGAGGGTAAAACAAGATACCCAGCACAGAATAGTGATTACTCTTAAATTTACAATAACCAATATCGCCAAGGCAGAAAAAATATCAATATCAAATCAAAATATGGTAGGCAAGTATAGTATTCACCCAAGTAATAGCACCGTCTAATAGAACTATCAATATCAAATCAAAATATGGTAGGCAAGTATAGTATTCACCCAAGGAATAGCACAGTCTAATAAGGCCAGAGAATTCTATCTACAAGAGTTCAGGGGAACACACGACATTGCCAATATTACAAAATCAAGCGTACATTAAACTCACAAAAACATGGCCACAACAGAAGTAGTAGCCAAGAGAGACAAACGTTATCCCTACCCGCTGAGTTAAGTAACGCAAATACTACTCATATTCAAACCAAAAATAAAATAGCAAGAAACCTAAGAAAATAGCCTTATATAAAATGCGCGGGATTTATGAAGATACGCAGTACTGATTCCAGATCCCCTAGCATGTAGTACCAGGCCAAGAACCAAGCAAATCCCAGAAAGCACAGAAGAAAGTAAGTAGTAGGACCAAGTAAGAGACAAAGTTAACCAGCGACAGTGAATACTACTAATTAAACATGAGCAAAATATAATAAACTAGCTACACACATCCCCAAGCAGTAGCGACACCAATGCAAGGATAGCTGTTAATGTATCCACAAACAATTAATAACCCACTTACTCCACTATAATCTGTTAGCTAATTGTCAACATGGTTTCCGTCCTTTCCACAGTACCACCTCAGCCTTGCTATCCTTTACCAACTGCATCAACAAAAATCGCAATAATAATATTCTTTCCTCAGCATTCTTTGTAGACCTATCTAAAGTCTTCGACATGGTCAACCATCAACTTCTCCTCCACCTACTAAAGTCACTATTTCTTGATAATTCTGCTATGAATTGGTTTACATCATACCTGGATAACCGAAAACAAGCTGTTCTCTGGCAAAACCATCTTTCAGACTTCCTACCCACCTCCCTAGGTGTCCCACAGGGATCTATCTTAGGTCCACTACTATTTTCCATTTTTATAAACAACTTTCATCTCTCTATCCCACTTTCTACCTGCATTCAATATGCTGATGATTCTACAATCATTTGTTCAGCTCCATCCCAAACTGAACTTCATTCTCTCACACAAAAATCCTTCACCACTATAGAACAATGGTTCTCCAACCACTGTCTTCTCCTCAACTCTAAAAAACCAAATTATTGCTCTTTACACCCTCTCACATCTTTCCCCCTCTTCATTTTACACTTACATCCAACAATGGTACCATTATTTCTCCAGACCCCACCAACAAACTCCTAGGTATTACAATTGATAATCAACTAAAGTTCAACACTCACATAAACAATACAATAAAATCTACTAACAAAAAACTTGGATCCCTCCATAGAATCAAACATTTCCTGACACCACTAGCCAGAACCACAATAGCTAGAACCCACTTAATCTCTACCCTATTATACGCTTCCCCCATATATACCAATCTGTCCAAAAATAATCTCAACAAACTAACTAGATCATACAATAATATTGCCAGATTCGCTACTAACTCTCCATACAGGAATCATCACTGTCAGAATCTAAAATATCTAGGCTGGCTTGAATTACCTCACCTATTACAATATAACCAACTTATAATTGCCCATAAAGTCCTTCACCAACCCAACAATACCCCAATTCTCTCTACCCTCATAACACCATATAACAACTTGATGAATCTATGCTCCTCTAACAAAATGCTGATGCACACTTCCTTTTCAAATAATTTAGCAGGGGACTCCATATTCTCTAATTCAGTTGGTAAAATATGGAATCCCTTACCATAAAACCTTATAACCCTAACTTCTCTCCCACTATTCAAAACTAATCTAAAAGATTTCCTCTCTAACCACTGGTTATGCTCTTGTACCAACCCTGGCTAACTGGTGCTAACATACTATCTGTTACCATCAAAACATATAATTTTTATTCACAGCTAGGCTTGGACCTACTCTCTAAGCTAACCTACCTCTATCAATTTCCAACATTGTCTTTCCTGAATACTAGTTATCAAGTTGAATACTTCTATTCATCTTCCTTTCAATGCTGTTTGTAAATTTTTTATACTTTAGATGACTAACTCTATATTTTTAATGTCATGTAGCAATTCTTTTTTGTATTATATGTTTTCTGTATTGTATATGTTTTTACTATGTATTATACA
>NC_056741.1:1801838005-1801980505 GCF_019279795.1 Protopterus annectens | reverse complement strand
CCCTTTTCAGGGGTGACCCCTGGACTACTGTCTGAGTGACTTGCTCACAGTTTCCCAATAGGCAAATATTTTGCAACATAAAGAAAACATGTTTTGAGAGACAGCCATGTATCACAAAGAATACCACTTCTTTGAAACTTTCTTCCTCTCCTCATAAAGCAAAGTACCTCCCTTACACTATTCAAATGCAATCTGGACAAATGATTGGATAACTGTGAATTCATCTCTGGTTTACCACCCTTGTGTATCATGGATTGGGGCAGCATGTAAATGTTCAGCTTGTCTCAGTGTTATTTGTACTTAAATATAGAAGACATCATGGGAATGTATAGCTAGGCTTCTAAAGATCCTCAGAGATCAATAGGCTATTAAGTACCTGTGAACCTACAGAGGTGGAAGGATTCAAAACAGGTACTTTTGACTACAGGAAGCAATTTAACAGCTCAGAGCCTTAACTTCTAGACAAATCTAATTCACTTAAAAGGCAAACAGAGCTACAACAGGTCTTACAAGGCCATATATTTTCTGAAGAGTGAAACTCTAATGACTGATTTACCAAAAACAAAAGAAGCTAGGGGGATATCTCTCAGTTGGTGTGGAGGATTAGGGTTCCAAACCCTTTAAGAAGTGTCTCAAGAGTACAGGGTTAGATTCTTTCAACCTCCAAATTATGAGTATATGTAAGTCACTTAACCACAACCCCACTAACTGGTGCATTACATATAAACACACACACACACACACGCACACACGCACACGCACACACACACACACACACACACACACACACACACACACACACGCGCGCGCACTCACTGACGCACACACGCACACACACACACACACACACACACACACACACACACACACACACACACACCAACCTCTCCTCCCAGTTCAACTGCATAAAGAAGTGTATTGTACAGAGCTACAGGATGTGTATTTGCATACCATTGTTTACAATTTTGTTGCATCATTTTCTTTCTTATACAAGTGCTCTTGTTGTTCAGTTATGTTATGCTGAGTAGTACAGCATGTTTACATGCACAGTAGAAACTCTGATAGTATTTTAGGTGCAGTAGGTCCATAGCTGTAATACACAAAATTCTCTCTCTCTCCCCTATCTACTTTATTGTGCAAAATGACATGTTTTTAAATTGTGCAAGGTGGAACAGATATTCATTTGTGTAACAACTTGGTACATAGCCTCTTCCAAGTATACTGTAGTGCGTTAGATACTCTAAAGGGTAAAGGAAATTCTGTGAATTGTTTAAGGCTCTGCTATTTTTTTTTTTTTACCAAGCAGTTGCGGACTACGTTTGTTATCCAATCCATTGTTAGCCCTGATTGAAAGCTAAACAGACAAATGATAATGAAAAGGAATAAAGCAATTTAAATCAGAAAGCTGTGTAATCAGACTTGATGATATTCTGCAGAGAAAGCCATATTTGTTAATTTTATTAGGCTGTTTTCCAGTGGAATAGAATATTAAAATATAACCAGATGCATGCCACTGATTCATCTAGTAAGTACCAACTGCTGTTAGAACAGAGCTTCAACTAAAAAGAAAGGAGGGCCTTTATGTGCTTTTTAAAGCAATAGTGCTCATGAAGTGGCTGAATAGAATGGTTACAGTTAATAGGCATCACATGTATAAAATTTGTATAGATCTTCAATCTGTAAATAGAGACAAACATGGGAATACTGTCAGCGTCAGACAGCTGAATAGGTTGTTTTAGCTGTGCACAATGTCAACTACTTTCCTGTACTAGATGCTAATTAAGGCTTTTGGCAAACCAGACTGAATGAGGCTAATCCAAAGCTGCACAGTAATACCTTGTAGGGAAGACTTTTAAGATGACTGGTGGGTATTTCATCAGCACAGGAAATATTTCAAATAACTGTTGCAGAAATAATACATTTGCATGGCTTGACTAGCATAATAAATTGTGCTTGTCTAGGCAGCCTGCAGATAAGACCATGATGTAAATATTTTCAAGTCATTGGACAAATTGAGGCAGAAAGGGATGAGGTTGTATCTGAGTGAATATCAGATATATAAGGCTTATCATAAATATATCAACAAAGTTTTCACATTTAGTCTAAACCCAGATTGGGAAATAAATCAGTGTCATACTAAATAGACAGCAACCATAAAAGCAAGTCTTTCTCATAATCACTTCTCATATGTTTTCTTGGAATGGTACAAACCCAACTTAAAAGGCTTCACAGTGTGAATATTGCTAGAGCAAGATGTGGTCCAGATTTTGGTCAGTATTGCAGGAGAACGATTTTGAGATCTAAAAATGCTTGTTACAGAGACACCTAAACTTAAGTTATGAAATGTATCGCAGTCAGCTGTACTTCAAGTAGATGTGAGTTAACATGGATTAATAGTGCTGATGAAGCAAAATAGATCAGTAGTGAATGTGTCAAACTTTCTAACAGAAGCACAGATGAGTTGGGCACAAACAAAAAAGTAAATGTTGCATAGTATATTTTGGTGTGGAAAGTATCATAATTAGAATTATGACTAAGTAATATTGGTGAAGTCAGATCATAAAGTACTACAGAGTATCTTTAAGAAATCACTTTAGAAAGAAGCAGACAGATTACAGCGAATGGTATTAAATTTACACAAGTATGATATGGAGGTACAATATAGGTGTGCAAAGTAAATGTACATTGTTGATACTATATGAAGAGCATGCTTAAAGGAGAAAAATATCTGCTAAAGAGCGATCTTGAAGTTCTTCAGTTTTTTTCTGCAGCTGCCTATCTCAGCTGACAAACTGAATGAGTTTAGAAAATGCAATAAAGAATGTAAAGAAATGCAGTTGTTAAACTACGCCATAATGAAAGACTGACCTGAAGAGGGTGCAGAAATGCAGCTACATTCCCAGTAGAGGTTGAAGTCTGTATGTGCAATATATGATGTTTAAATTGATTAAAGTGAAACCAAGTCAAACGAGAAAGGCCATGTTAAAAAAGGTGCACAAATTACACTTCGATATTGTTAAAATAAAAATAAAAGTCTAAAAACTATAGATACTGCTACAGAGCTATGAGTTATGAGATCTGTAATGTATAGCATAAACAGAATGCAGAGGAATTGATTTTGCATGCTATAACATGTTTAAGAAAAACAAAGATATAGATTTATTTGATTGATAGCATATTTGTGCATATTTTTGATACATGGTATACTTGAAGAATTGGCATGGATGACAGACTCAGTTCACTAGTCATAAATTCTGGAATTTTACAAGAAAATGGGTATTCAGACATAGTACATCTAGTCCTTGTTACCCTTAGAGTAATGAAGCAACAAATGTTTTGGAACAAATTATTTTTGTGATGATGAGTAGGGTAAATCATTTCGTTTTTGAGATATTAAGAAGCTACATATTTTTAAAGTTTGATACATCAAGACCATCAAGTCTAAATCAAAAGCTGGAATGGAAGTTTCTTTTGTAATGGCTTGCAGTAGTAGGTGTTTGTGCAATAAATGCGGATCCAGATCTTTTGTTTTCTTACTCATATTTTATATTAGTTGTTTTCTCCACCCTCTGGGTAATGGGCAATTACAAATCTGATGAAAATATGATAGTAAGCCATTTTTAAAATGAGGTAGGTTTATCTTTGATGCAATAACTTTTGGAAACAAGACTGAGAATAAGGCATCTGCTACCACTTCCTTGTTGTTATCAGAAATTCAAGGCAATGTTTTATTTTTTTTTTTTTGAAAATAAATCTAAAAAACAGATTCTATGACAAAAGTACAGAAAGAAGGAGGTAAGGTAAAGGTTCATGTTTTGAAAAGTGTGCAAAATGGCCAGGTGGAAGGAGCATTTAAGACTCACATTTTCATGAATATCGAAGAAATTACAGACATCTTTACTAGATCGAAAGTGAATCATTTCATGTAGTCTGAAGAGGTTGCTCATCCTTTTTGGAAGTTGCTGTGATTTAGAGACATCTTTATTCCAACTGTGGAAGAAGGATTCCTTTCTCTGTTGTAAAACTCCATGCAGGGGAAAGGTTGTAGGGAGTGGCAAAGCTTATGTGGTCCAGTTACCTTGTATTTTCTGTGATGTGGGAAACTTTCATTTGTTTTTCTTTTTTACCAGAAAAGGTGTTTGTTTAGCTAGGCTTTAGTACTTTGAATATAATGCTGAAAGCTGAGAGTTGGATCAAGCCCAGACAATCACCTGGGTAGTAGAATTGCTGTACTATTTTGGTTATTGCAGAGAATGTTTCCTTTTCTGCAGGTAGTTCTGAATGGCATAGATGTTTTAGAGTTAAACGTAAGCTTGAGTTGAAGTAACAAGTGATAGTTCCTATTCTAGTTCTGTCTTATACTATTAGTTGTGTAATTAACTCTTTACATGACCATGTCATCTGCATATAAAATAATTTATCTAAAGGCAATGTAAAGCAGCTCCACTGCAACAGCTTGTCACAAATCCAAATAATTGTTAAATGCAAACATTAAAAAATCATAATATAAGCTCTTTGGTCTGCCTCTACAGACTTCATCAGATACAAATGGATAAAATCAAATGAATGAATTTAAATAAATAACACCCAGCAATATATTGGTACATACCCATCCCTTCTAACAGCATTTAAAGTGGCCCAACACTTTTTTTCCTTTAATCTGCACACCAAATAAATAGTGTATAACAATACTAAAATAATTGTATTAAAAACACCTTTTTTAGCATGTTACTTCATAAAACCTTCCTACATAAATTAATATTTTATACCCTTATAAAATTCAAAGTATAAAAATATAAAATGTAAATGGGTATTCACAATCAATATACATTTAAATAATCTTTAACTTTTAAAGTTAAAAAAAATAAACATAAACCCAGTGTAATTAATAATAGCATAATGGTTGAGGTGCCCACCTCAGAAACAAAAGGTGTAGGGTTTGACTCCCACCAAGACAACCAGTCAAGCTCACATAGTCTACAAGGACACCAAAACCCTGCACCAACCCATTAACCCATAAATCTATGCATGTACATTATAAATAATATCATTGTTTATGCAGATTTTATAAAGCCTTGTCTCAAATAAAAAAGTCATACTGTTTACATACCCTGTCAAACATATGAATGTAACTATCAAAATGATGCCCCTCTGTAAATTGTGGAAGAAATTAACTGACGTTTATTGCTTCTGGGGTTCGGTTATTCTCTTCCCCATTACCTCCATGACTCTGGCGAAGAGTCAGCATCTCCTTTTCATGTTGCCTCTGCCTCTCCTTCTCCTTAGCTTCCAGATGTCTCAGTCTCTCTACTGCTTCTATTTCCAAACACTTCGCCTCCAACTCACGTCTCTTTAACTCCAGGTGAATTTTTAAGTCCTCTGTGGAAAAGTTGAGCTGTCCACTTTCTGAGAATTGTACATCTTCACGGCCAGTCTGATTGTCTTCCTGGTGGCTATTCTGTGAATAAGCTGTGACTAAAGCTGCAGTCACATCTGCTTTAGTCAGCTTGGCATGTACCGGTCCTTTAGCCTGGCACATCTCAGCCAACTGGCTCCTTGCCAGCTTGCCATACTCCTCTGCTGACATACTTGCCTGCTCTCCCTGACTAACTAAGCTAGCAAAAAAATAAAACAATTGTGATGCAAACTCTGAATGTTCACTGAGTGGCTGATTAAGAGTAAAAACACCTTCAGTGATCACTGTACACAGGCTACAGGAATTCAATATCCACATCACTACAAGCCAATTAATATGTGATGTGGCTATCTCACCACAGTCAACCAATTAATATGTGATGTGGCTATCCCACCACTGCCAAACAATTAATATGTGACACCACTGCACTGGCCCAGTAATCAAGGAGCCTCAATCCTCACCACTAGCACCAGTGAGGGACGTGCACATTGGAAAGATGACAAGTACGCACACACAGTAAAGTACAATTTCCCTTAAGAGCACACAGAGATCACAGTCAGTCTGGGGCTGATTTTTCCTTCTCTCTCAAAGTCCCCAATAAAACTCCCCACTGGCACAGCTATAGGGTTAAGATCTCAGCCGAGTGTCAAGCCAAAACCTCTAGCACCCTGTCTGTCCAACCATTGCTTTGTGTCCCTGCCCGAGTAGCTCTCACACACACACACACACACACACACACACACACACACACACACACACACACACACACACACACACACACACACACAAACTTTGAGATTTGATTTATATACAAACACACAGCCACTCCTGGGGAAGGCTGGCACAGGTTCACTATAAGGTAGTACCAGCTGCCACTAACCACTACTTATCCACTACTATAAGGCCCTTACAAAGGGTGACTAATTCTACTGTGTAATGTTACTATTATCCAAATGGTAAGTGTGACCAAGACCTTTAAGGCTATTTAGGAGTGGCCTATACAGTGTCACCAAATACATATGCAAATACTCTAACAGCTTAAATATCTCTAAACAAACTAGCCACAATAAAAAGGTTTAAATGTATTTAATAATAAATAATAAAAGAACAAGACAATATTCAATAGCTCAGCACAGTGACTACAGAGCTCAAAATCACAGGACATATTTTAAAACAGCATTGCTGGGCCGTCTCACGTAAATACAGAAAACATCTAAACTAATGTTACTATATTCCTATCTATCTCTAAGAGAAATACTATACCTAAATCTTACTTACAGAGCAAGGCAAATACAAAATGCAAAATAAAAAATAAGATACAAAATGCACAGACTTTCTCTGAGAGATAGTTCTTAAAATAATAACAACACATTACTGCTGGGTCAACTAGATGACATCACTCTTTGTCTCCCCTGCCTTAAGTTCCCAGGCTAACAGAGACTTAAAATTTAGCACCTCTTTGTCAAAAATACTTCTCTCTCAGAACTTTGCCTAGAACTGGAATTTGTAAAACAGTTAAACACTTTCACATTTAAAATGTAATTATTTCTGTTTCCAGGCAATAGAAAGAGCTTCTAGCTGTAGACATCCTGTTTTCTTGCTGAGATAAAAACAATCATAAAACTCTTCACTTATTTTCTCAGCATTTGCAAGTTAACTCTGTATGTCCCAACTTCTACTATGAAAACATACATTTGCATAGGCATATAGTTTATATACATTTCTGTTCTTTTCCAGTAGGCTACACTGTGGTTACATTCTTGAAGCTCAGTATGTAACATACAGTTCAACACACGCTTCGGCACCAGTAGTTTAATATCCACTTAACATATTGTTTTCTTACATTTGTAAGGCAAGCATACGAATCATATTAATATTCACAAATGACATAGGATTATTTATAAAATTCCAGCAAGCTGGGCTGGTAGCCTCACATTGTTAAGCCATGGGGCATGGTATTTTTTTATTCTTTTTGTTTGCCAAGGGGCTAGGGAGTTAAGAATGTATAGCAAGGTGCTGTTGAAATGTTTACCTGCATCATTAAAGGGAAGTCTTCTTAGGAAGGACCAAGCTATAGCTTTTAGAGATTAATTAAATACTTCTTTGCTGAATTTATGTAGGTTGTGTATAGTTTTGAACTTATGTTGCTTTGTCAGTTGAGTGATAGCCTTGTGAGTATAGGCTAGTAGGTAGTCACTTAAGAAGTTGGGGCGTGTGCCTGATGATGTATAGTTGTAAGGGTTTGAGACTAGTATCCAGTCCAGAGTGAAGTGCTGGATGTTATTTTTGCTGTATTTGGTAGGAGTATTTATAAGGTGAGTAAAGCCGCCGAGGTTTATACTATTTGTTGGGTGATGTGAGGTTAGTGTCTGACAGTCAGTGTTAACATCCCCTTGGATAATGGTTTAGTTTAGTATTGTTTCAGATATCCAAGCTAGAATATTTTCTAGAATGGGAATGTTCTGCCCAGGAGGGATGTATAAAACAATTATGCAGATGTTCTTAGATGAGTTAAGATTTAGAAATGTTAGAAGGATTTCGGCTGTGCAAAATTTTGGTATAGTATTTGTGTATGGGGACAATATCAAGTTGTTAGGAAACATTAGGGCTATTCCATCCCCTTTTTTATGTGCTCTGTCTACTCTTATAGTGCTGTAACCAGGGGGAAGAATTTCAGTATATTTTGTCTCTGACTTTAGCCAAGTCTCTCTTATAGCAAGGATGTCTGGGTTAGAGTGTGTAAACCAGGCATGACAGAGTGTCATTGCACATGCTTGTGATATTAAGAGTGATAAGTTTTAGTTTTTTTTGCCTGTGTAGTAGGAATGGGACCTGGGTTGGGGTGAATGTCCTTGCATAAGTTTAAGGCTCTGAAAGTAAGTCTAGTTGTTTTAGGAGTTTTAAGTAACTTGGATATTTGTATTATTTTTAGATTGTAGTGGTTAGTATTGAAGACTTTAGGGTGGGAATAGAAGAAGATTGGTATAGAGATCAGTGTTGGGCTTATTTTTGAGAAGCTTGGGGTGGAAGGATTGAGTGGTGATGATGAGGTAATAGCTGAGGTATGCTTTAGTAGTAGTATTGGAAGAGGAGTTCTTAGGGTAGAAAGGAGAATAAGGAAGAGAAATGAGAGGCATGAGTAAAACAGCATGATTGGTATAGAGTGAGATAGCTTAAATGGAGGTAGAGGGGGAATTGAGGCTGTTGGAAGTGAAGCAGTTATAGGGGGTGCCGTATACGTGAAAATACTGTAGAATAGTGGTATAGAAAAAAGGGGGGTATGGTTAGAGTAATAGTGGTGAGGTGTGGGAGGGGGATGCTGTGTAGTAGACTGATTGGAGTGTAGTTGGAATTGGAGGGAGTTTTCAGGAGGTGGACGTAAAGGAAGTATAAGTTTATAAAAGAAGATTGGTAGGTTGTCCTAGTATCTTTGGAATGTAAGGAAGAGAGGGGTATTAAAGGCTAGAGTATAATGATGTAGCCAAAATAAGAAAATAAGTGTTATTTGGAAAAGAAAAAAGGATACAACATGGAAAAGATAGCTACTATTAAAGAGGGTGCGATTTACAAATGAATATAGTGCAAAGCAGTATAGTAGTGAGAAAGTTGGGAATGGGGCTAAAAATTAGAAAGAAGTAAAGAAGTAGAAAACAAGAAACAGAAGTGCTATAAAGAAGTGATGTGGTGGTGGGAAAGACATGCCCCCGGATTCATGAAGCTCAGCGCAAGGCCGGTGTAAGGCTTGCGCCAGCAGTGCGGCGTATAAATGGTGTAGTAGCGCCATATGCATATTAATGAAGGTGCGCCGCCACCACATCCACGTGCATAGGACACGTGCGCAAGTGCATGGGGCATTACTAACCTGCACCCGGAGGCGTGTCAATGTCGGCTGGCGATGAGCAACCTAAACTGCTGAATATCATAGCCTGCCTGCAATAGTAATCGCACCTATCAGTGTCCGTGGATAATGAAACGTATGCAAATCATGCAAGACAGTTCCCAGCCACACAAAATGGAGAACCAAACAGAAATGCACGCAACATAATATAAGTTTCTGTCCATGGAACAAATGATATTTAAAATCGTGTGTCCGTAATGTACTGCACTGTCAGAAGTTATACCCAGTGGAAGTGAAGCGCATCATGTCAGCGCGCTGCCAATACACACATCTAGCCCCATGGGTATGGTCACCAGCAGTCCCACAGTGGTAGTGATAGTACACAGCAGGGCAGTTGTGGCTATATAACAACTGTAAAGAAACCTGACAGTCCAAATTGTATACCAAACACACACAAACATATGTATATTAAAATGTGCTATACACATGAACAGGAACATAACCGTCACATACACATAGGATGCTATATGCGGAACCGGGATATCCAAAAGTAGAACCCATGCATGCAAATGCAATATGCAACAACCCCAGTATAGCACATAACCCGCACCCATGTCCGAATGTCCACCAAACCAGCTACCAGCCTTGTGCATCCGTACACCTGCACATAGCGAGTATTCCCCATATGTAGTAGGAAGTATCGTCCTAGGCAGTGTCAGGATTGCAAATATGTATCCCACGATTGTAAACATCCCATCACAGGTACGTAAATCCAAATGCCCACACGTTAATGTTATGGCAAAATGTGTCTACATCACGCATGGGATAAGTAACCTGTTGAAACCTCAGAGTTGTTTACATGCCACGGTGTCCATTACTGTACACATCTGGACAAAACAGGTATGTGTAGTCACGGTACTGTTCAGTTTCTACACAGACATGCAATTCATACTACGCAGGATGGAATAGCTGTCCACCATGCAGGTCACCCCACTAGGGTTGCCACCTGTTCAGATGGCCAAGGTGGGACATCCCTTGTAGAAATGTGAGAATTTGCAGGATAAATCATACCCCCGGCCAGTGCAAAGGACAGAATTATACATGTATGCCAAGATAAAAGCTTATGCCATAGCATTTGAATAGCTTATGCTATCCCAAATAATAGTTTTGTGTCCCAGATACAAAATACCTGTATCATGCAACTAGTACAGAAAATAAGAAATATATTATTGTCTTAAAATCACAGGACATATGCCATGTCTTAGGTGCCATCGCAGGACACAACTGTCTAAAGTGGGACCTTCCCTCGCAAAGAGGAACAAGTGGTAACCCTACTCCCCACTGAATTATCGACAGTATATATTCAACTCAATCACATACCGACACCACCTCTCAACCTATTACAGCAACAAAACCTGGACAAAGCCAAAAAGGATGGGTGGATAAATAGGGACAGATGTAATTACTGCTCTCACAAGCTTCGAAAGTTCACTGAATAATAGTATGTACATAAGCAGGAAATGTTGTGAAGGATGTGGGGTAGTCCCCAGTATTACAGAGGTCCGTACATATATACTGTAACAAACCGTCACATATGTTGACTGTACCACTGCATACCCGTAGTTAATTCATAGTTACGTCATGTGCTGTATTTGTATAACTTGATGTTGGAGCTTTTCTCCCCGGGCCTCCGCTGAAAATGGACCTGGTCCAGTCGGAATTTCCCGGTTAACAAATGTAAAATAAATAAATAAATAAATAAATGTGCAAAATAATAACCCTCGTAAGAATGAATACAGGAAATAGTCAAATGTGAATGGGAACACCACTCACCGTGGATTATGTATCGTAACCATCCCCACCCATATTATGTATTGCCAACATCATAAGCTGCTGACAGGTGCCCAAACACCTGTGTCTGTAAACAGATTAAATGTTTAAAATGGACTATCCCTGTCCATGTGCTTTGTCTGACATTTGAACACGGTCAGGGCAGTTCCGTTCACCAGTCGGACAAGCCTAAACCCAGATCACCACATGAACACCCTGACAATTAAAGACCTGTATGTGTCAGGAATATAAGCCTTTGGGTTCTGAATATCCCTGCAGTGATGAAATATGCAGCTTGGGTCCAGAGCAGTAGGGAATAGGGAATGTGTAACATGTAGTACCGCATTTTTCCCAGCAGGAGAATGGATGCCTGTGACATAAGTGAAGCGGTGAGGCATATGTTAATGTAGCTATGTACTATGGGTATGCATATAAATGAGTCAGAACACCAAACATATACTGGTTACAGCATCCGGCCAATGTGAATGCAGTCCCGGTTGAACAACGACTACAGCACATATAATGTGAAAGTGTAATGAATGCGTCTGTGCTGTACAGACAGTTAAATATGTAAAGGTGAACGTGTGTTTCACAAACGTCCGTTAAACGGATTACAGATAATTACTGGTACTGTCACAAGTAATAAAGCCCACGTAAGCACAAAGACTTAGTAAACATATGTAACCCACAATAAGGATATGTATGCGCGCCCACGCGTAACCCACAATAAGGAAATGCAAGTGCGCCTGTGCGTGTGTGATCCGCTCACATCATAGTAAATGAATGCTGTGTCCCCCACATTAGTTATACATGGCTCAAACCCGTTAACCTCGTAAAGTATGAAACCGGACGAAGCCATGCAAACTACCGGTACAAATAGGGACAAACCCCAGATATGTGCCAGAACAAACATAGAAAGTGGATAGAATAACGGGTGTGTCAGTAGCATGGATTCTCTGAAGGGTATGCAGTCGTAACCTGAACTGCTTGCCAGAAATCCCCACCGTAAGTCTCAGATGAAATGCCACTACATTGCCAGATAGACACAGGTTTATGTAAAACACAGCGAAGATAAAGGGGCAAGCAGCTGTACACTCTGCGACAATCTGTATAGTGGAAAGGTATGGTATGGATATAGATATATGTGTATACACATAATCCACATATGTAAACCAAAGCAAGTTATGAAATGAGGATTGTACATGTATATATGTATACACAACAGACTTATGTCCCGTAGATATGACATATGTACATAAATAGGCGACGTTATATCTAATATGGGTAGACAAACAGACATGCAGGAAAGGTGAATAAACCGCAGCATCCAAAAACATTGGCCAGAAAGTGACAGTCCAGCAAGTTCTACACTTTAAACATGCAGATAGGTGTCCATTGCAGGACTCCAATAAATGAAATACGTAGTGTCAACCGACATTGACGCAAAAGAAGTGACCGCAGCAAATACGAAATAGCTGTACATGCAACAGTATCAGGTGCAAGGGTGATGACACATGTGTCGATAGAATGTATGACGCATTTAACTGATATCTGGAGAGTGGGGAGTGCATATAAGTGTCTCCACACTTCAGTAACGCACACATTAAACATGTGTAATGGGTACTGTAGAGGGTTGTCAGGTATGGGAATCATGGGTATGCAGAAATGGGCCTAGGTGTTGTTTGGCAGGGATTTCGTAGGCCCGCCCGTGGGAGTGATGTGGGTATAGCACACGCCTATATTCTCAATAATGGGGCAAACCATCCACTGGATATTGCGGAAACCATTTTGGCAATATGTAGGGCCCTATATCAGTGTCATGTAGGCGATTATCATGGATGGACATGCGTACGACCAAGATGGTACCCATAACTGGCAAACTGTCAGAATAACACAGCTGCACTAAGGCATAGTACATGAAATACAAATAGGGACTATATTAGATATACCCCAGACAAAGTCAGAATGTTGTGAGAATACTGGCGTACCCATGAATACGGATGTTATGAGTGTCACTAATCATCTAATGGAAATGTCAGTCACTATTATCTACCGCACAGTCCGTAATGCCTTGCCAGCAATTTACCAGAAAGGCACATCACTATGACAAATGTAACAAGGTCAAACGTCAGGGCATTTACCCATAATGTGTTAGGGGTATGAAGGTAACCTGTCCAAAATACATGTACAGAACTAGTGATACTAGGTGGACAGGTGAGAAGAAAGACATCAGGACAAATGAGAAAACATGTACAAGTCACACGCATGCACACCGACAAATGTGAATGACAACGTATGCCCTGTGAATGTCAATGTGGAAGGTTAATAGACACAAACGTAATGTGTCCCTCAGGGTGTCATGCAGTGTCACCGTAACAATGTCCAGTCCCCCAGACACGTACGTGAGCTCTGCCACTGACGGAAAGCGCAAATACCGGCGCACACATACGGTACATGATAGACCAATTAGTGTGGATAAGCAGCTGTTGGCCTGTGTGAGGAATACAACTGTCTGGGTGAGTGTGTCCTGCAATATAAATGTAATGGCATGTGGCCTGTGATGCCGCCATACAGTGTGTGTATTGGTGTCAGAAAGTTGATATTTTGTTACAGACACATACTCCGCAACTGTACAGATTTACGATGAATGTGCAGAGTTCTGCCTCATATGTTTGTTGTGTTCCATGTAACAGTAACATTCTGGCACTTCCATGATAACTGAAGACATGAAATAATGACAAACATGTGTGTAAGACACCAAATCCGATAGAAAAGCCATACTAATGCAAAACCTATTATTGTGTCAACTATTTACGTTTGTAAGAGCAACATGTCAATACTGCCCCTATGTGTCCCACTATCAGATAAGGCCTTGTCCAGCAACTTGCTGTAGGAGGTGGACTGGTATGAACAGAAACAGATACATGTGTGAGGAAACAGCAATATCGACTGCAAGATAATGCAGAAGGTATGAAATGTGCTGCAGTAGGACGTGCAGTACTGTCCGCAGGTATGTGCTGACATGTCAAATGACACAGCAGTCTACATGAAGAACCTTTAGGGCTGTCACCTTTACAAATGATGATACTGGGACATACCCACAGCCATGCACACAGCACAAATAGACATACACACATCAAAACTAGGCCATGATACATGAAGCCTCCGGCGTGTACGAGTACTGTGAGAGTACAGCAAGGATAGATGTCTGCCAAGATATACAGCAAACGCCTGTAAGGGCGTGTAACACCGCCCGTAACACGGACGTTGCATGGACAATGTTGGGAGTTGCAACATTCCCCATTGGTATGTGAAAGCTATGCAAATATGTGATACATGAAACAGTCAGCTGTCCATGCAAGAGCAGGGTTATGGGCAGAAAATAGATTATATATATATATATATATATATATATATATATAGAGAGAGAGAGAGAGACAGAGACATACACACACACACATGTGGCAGGGCTGGTAATCGAACCTACACATGACTACCCTATCACACTACAGCATGACGCATTTACAGAGCACGCTACCGAGACTACTAAACACAGCAGACAAAAGGCATTCAACTAGGTGTGTGTCAACATCCGCAAAGACAAAGACAGCAGCAGGATACATCTGTGTTGCGAAGCGTCTAAAAGCATAACCTGAGTCCCCAGGTGGACGGGAGCATGCACACACACACACACACACACACACACACATCTGGCAGGCCTGGGAATCGAACCTACACCTAACTACCCTATCACACTACAGCATGACGCATTTACAGAACGCGCTACCGAGACTACTGAACACAGCACTCCCAGAGGCATACTTCTAGGTGGGTGACATCATCCGCAAAGGCAAAGACGCCGATAGGGAATGTATGTGTTTTGAGGCATCTAAAAGCATTACTGTGTCCCCAGGCAGCTGGAAACACACGCACACACACACATACACACACACACACACTTGGAAGGGCCGAGAGTTGAACACACACCTACCTACTCTAACACACTACAGCATTACGCATTTACAGAACGCGCTACCGAGATTACTGAACACAGCACTCTCAGAGGCATACTTCTAGGTGGGTGACATCATCCGCAAAGGCAAAGATGCCGATAGGGAATGTATGTGTTGTGAGGCATCTAAAAGCATTACTGTGTCCCCAGGCAGCTGGAAACCCACGCACACGCACACACACACACACACACACACACACACACACACACACACACACACACACACACACACACACACACACACACACACTTGGAAGGGCCGGGAGTTGAACACACACCTACCTACTCTAACACACTACAGCATTATGCATTTACAGAACAAGCTACCGAGATTACTGAACACAGCACTCTCAGAGGCATACTTCTAGGTGGGTAACATCATCCGCAAAGGCAAAGATGCCGATAGGGAATGTATGTGTTGTGAGGCATCTAAAAGCATTACTGTGTCCCCAGGCAGCTGGAAACACACACACACACACACACACACACACACACACACAGACACACTTGGAAGGGCCGGGAGTTGAACATACACCTACCTACTCTAACACACTACAGCAGTACGCATTTACAGAACGCGCTACCGAGATTACTGAACACAGCACTCCCAGAGGCATACTTCTAGGTGGGTGACATCATCCGCAAAGACGCCGATAGGGAATGTATGTGGTGTGAGACATCTAAAAGCATTACGGTGTCCCCTGGCAGCTGGAAACACACACACACACACACACACACACACACACACACACACACACACACACACACACACACACACACACACACTTGGAAGGGCCGGGAATTGAACATACACCTACCTACTCTAACACACTACAGCAGTACGCATTTACAGAATGCACTACCGAGATTACTGAACACAGCATTCCCAGAGGCATACTTCTAGGTGGGTGACATCATCCGCAAAGACGCCGATAGGGAATGTATGTGTTGTGAGACATCTAAAAGCATTACTGTGTCCCCAGGCAGCTGGAAACACACACACACACACACACACACACACACACACACACTTGGAAGGGCCGGGAGTTGAACATACACCTACCTACTCTAACACACTACAGCATTATGCATTTACAGAATGCGCTACTGAGATTACTGAACACAGCACTCCTAGAGGCATACTTCTAGGTGGGTGACATCATCCGCAAAGGCAAAGATGCCGATAGGGAATGTTTAGAGAGTGAGCTGTCTGAAAGCATATTACCGTCCCAAGGTAGACGTACACAAACACGGCAGTGCTGTCATCAGGCCAACTAAATATCTACGGAGCACAACAACACTGAATAGATATGGGATGTGCCGCAGACAGTACACCCTTCGAGAGAGCAACAAGTGTGTTCAATGTAGGCATCCATCGTGACATTGAAATTGGACATCTGGTGCCTGGATGACCACCATGGCTATACAGGATGTCAATGACCATGCCCACACGCTTAGTATTACACGTCTGTTTGGAATGTACTGTGTGTCCATCTACACAATGGCGTACTGGACATGCTCACACACTTAGCAGTTGCAAAGGGCCATCTTGCATGCACACGGAGTCTAATCATGGAAGGGCGCAGTGTGGAATGTACTGTGTGTCCATCTACACAACGGCGTACTGGGCATGCTCACACACTTAGCAGTTGCAAAGGGCCATCTTGCATGCACACGGAGTCTAATCATGGAAGGGCGCAGTGTGGAATGTACTTTGTGTCCATCTACACAACGGCGTACTGGGCATGCTCACACACTTAGCAGTTGCAAAGGGCAATCTTGCATGCAGATGGAGTGTACACACAGAAGGGCACAGTAAGGTATAACTGCCCTCACGCACAGGGTGGTCACACATGCAGTGACCTGTACATACACAGCTGCCATCACAGCTGTCACAGGTGCAGGTCACACACGTACACACTGCAGTGTACACTGTAGCTGTCAAGTCAGCACCATGTCGTTGGTGCAGCACTACACAGCCTTACGGTCCCACAACACCATGTGACACATGACCACTGGGCTGTACAGCGGTGTACACCAGCTGTGCAGAGTACACATACCAACAGGGATCCAACAGGTGTTATGCATTGCAATGATACCAGTATACATGAACAGGTCGGCTCAAGACATACCATGGCCCTTACACAGCTGTGACACCTGACTGTTGCTGTACACCAATGAACACACGTCTGGGTATGTCATACATGTGATTGTGTGGATGTGTGCATGGACTGCACACACAACACATACATACATGGCCTGTGATGTACCTCGTGCATAACACTGGCCTAATCAATGCTGCACACGCGAATTGAAGGTGGGCCCATGTCTGTTGAATGCTCACACTACAGGGGGTAGCAGTGTTGACCAGGACACATACCTTTGTACTGGTCGCCTGTGACACCCGTGATATCATACCGCAGTCCATGTGTTATGTATGTCAACACACATGTCCAACAATAGCAATGCATACAAACATGGCAACAGGAGACACATGTGACATCTGTACTGTGCATGCAGCAAACATGCATGTGCAGTGGCTGATGTCTGTAACATAGTTGCCCCTACCTACGACATGCAGACGCAATGCAGACCCATCATTCACATCTGTATGTGGTGACATACAAACAGCACGTATGGAGGGATGTGTGTACGTAACTTGGTGAACCACCTGTCTAGATGTATGTGTGCAGGGGGTGGCTCACAGTTGTGTCACACACCATCCTATCATGCCATGTGCTAACTGTACGCTATGTTGCTATTACATGACAGTGCTGACATAATGCATACACAGTGGTCAGGTGTTAACAACTATATGTCATATTGCACCTGTAACACCTACAACCTCCCGTGTGCATATAGCAGCACATTTGCCAGATAGAGCGTTGGTACACATAATACAATCAATACCGCTGCATGTCCATCTAACGTGTCATCATATGGCAGGTGTATAATTCCCAGCACTGCCATGTGTGTCCAAATGTGTGACCAGGGATGCCACATATCGCGGGGAATATGTCCCAGTTGCTACACATCCCTGTACACCATTATAGAGATCTGTACATACGTCAGTGTGAGAAGCATGACGTTTGCCGGTGAGGTGCAACACACACGTCGCCTGTCCGTATACACATGTGTGGTCACCACAGTGTGTGTGTGTCTGTATGTATGTCTGGTGCTTGGTGTGAGTGTGTATGCTAATATACGGTGGGAAATTATCACTAGCCCCACGTGGTGACTAACCCGTAATGGTGATGCATTGCACAACCCTGTTGATGCCATAGGTCCCAGCCGTACTGGCTACCTGTGCATGTCCCTTCTCTGTGACACATCATGTGGGTGCATAGTACTGTGAGGGTGATGTCCACACAGGCAAGGGTCCCCAGCTGCACACTATGGGGTGTGCGTTATAGTGGTGTACACCCCGTGAATGCGGCCATGTTCACGTACTGTTACAGGGTCCTACTGCTGCACAGTATGGCCTCCAGCTACCAAGTGACACCTCACATCATCATTGGCCAGGCCGCTGTGTACAACCCCTGCACCATGTCACCATACCTGTAATGTGCCCTGCTATGTATGTCACGTCTCTGTCCAGTGTAGCCTGTGGCACCGACCACATGCGTCAGGTGTAGTATATGTGCGGACATCTGTGTCATGTTGGTGTGTCCAACAGTCAGGATGAGGGTACATGTAGCATGCTGATATTGCCAGACGTGCCTGTGTGTACTCCACAGTTACACGTGGGGGACTGCAAACACTGCTACCTGTAGGCACATGCAAGTACACCATAGGAGGGAACCAGGGTATCACAACCAACATGGTGCTACAGATGTAACCGAGACACATACCGTGAACACATCACAATGCATGCTGCACCTGCACTACATGGTATGACTGGTGCATGTCAACAGTACACAACCTATGTCACATACACAACTCAGTATTCACACACAACCACTGCAACATACACATCCCTCACTATGCATACACAGGTATTACAGACACCTCTCACTATGCTGTTCACCCTGTGCATCAGAATATTTGTGCATAACCCTGCACCGATGGTGTGGATGACAGGGATGCGGCACAGGCTTCATCATATGCACAGGGTGATATGTTTGTCAGGGACATAGGCTGCACCAATGGATAACATCATGTGTGTGTGTAAGGGCTGGTGAGTTGACTGGACATGTCTGTGCAGAATGCATGTGGATGTTGTGGAGCCCTACAGTTGTGTTTGCTGTGTGAGTGTATGTGTGTACACAGTTCTGCCATTTGTGATGCCTACACGGGGTATAATCGACAGCCCCAAATTGTACAGTGCAGGTTGTACGGCTCACTGTGTCCATCCATGGCCACGTGACCTGTGCCTGCCTGGGGTTGCACGGGCACTACCAGGTGGAGGTACAGAGTGGCTACTGTCCGACAACACGTCTGCTGGAACCGTGTCCCCGCTGAGACTGTCCAGGGCCACGTCCACATGGCCTGCTGTGTCCTGGTGTTGACAGCGCAGCACCAGCTGCACTGCTACTGCTACTGCTACCGGCACTATGGGAGCGGGCATGTGAGGTGGCATGCTCACGTCGACCTACACTAGGTGGTGTTGCTGGCCTACGTCCACGTGGCCTATGGCTCACTCCTACCAGGTGTTCCAGCACAGACAGCTCCCGCTCGCAGATTGCCATGCCTAGGTCAAGGATTCCGACCATTTCACCTAGTCGCCTATCCAGAACATTAGCAATCTGCTGTTGAGCATTTGCCAATGCCTGGATGTTGTCATTTAGGGTATGGATAGCAGCCCTCTGCAGCCTCTGCCCTTCTCTGTTCTGCCATTCAGCACGTGCCTGTGCCGCCATTACAGTCTGGAACATGCGTCTGGTGATACCAGCTGCTGCGCTCTGTCCTGCAGGTGCAAGTCTGCCAGAGGTCCTCCTATGAGCAGCACCGGCCACATGCCTGTGTGGCACATCTGCAGTCATTACACTGACACCATGGTGTGTAGACACACCTTCTGTAGCCACCAAACGTTCCTGTTCCACGCCAACAGACGCTGACTGTCCTTCCTCTATGGCCACCGGTGATGCGGTATGTGTTGGCAGCAGAACTGTGTGCGGGAAAGAGGGGGACATAGCTGGGATGGTAACCATCGGCACAGATTCAGCACCTGACAACCCTGCCTGTACCTCATGCATATGTTCATCACCGCTAGTATCTGTGGGGACACTAACATCAGATGGACCGCAGGAGGGTAACGCACCTACATCACATGTGAATGCAAAGAAATACTGTAAAGTACAATAGACACAGACACACACACACACACAGACACACACAGACACACACACACACACACACAGACAGACACACACACACAGACACACACAGACACAGACACGCACAGACACACACAGACACACCATGCATGTGATTTGTCAGATGGCATGCAGCATGCCTGCGATACAGCAGAGGGCATGCAGCTCAGACATTAATAGTGTTAGTAAGCATACCTCCCTGGGGTGCACACTACAGCAAGCAGGTGTCATATCAGTAGCCATGCAGTTCACACAATCATGGTAGTATGCATGCATCCCCGTGATACACCATGTGGCCCAGAACAGGATAACAGTACACATGGCTGATGTGACCTTGACATGTAATCTGCTGACATGTGCATTAACATGCATACATGTTTGACACAATGGTGTCCTGACACATGTACAGCATCATAATGGGATTCACATTGCAGTGTTATGTGTATGCCCTACAGATAGAATGCATGTTTAGCAAATGTGCATGAGCATGGGAGGGTAGTGTGAGCCGTTTACATTGCTATACACTGAGAAGTACAGACACTGTGCCATTGCATAGATGGCAACATGAGGCATGTATGTTGCTGTAGAATGCATAATATATACACATTGCATAGCCATAACTGCAACACAGTCGTGATGTTCGACAGATCGTATATGGTAGACTTCAGTGACACCTCCAGTAGCTGTGCACAGGCTTTGAGGTTGTCCAGTGTACCACATCAACTGTATAATTGGTCAACTAAGGCTATAATTGGACCATGTGTGGACAATGTGCAACAGGGTGTATACACATCCCAAGTACTGTGTGGCTACATGTCTCTGGTCATCCCCCATGGCCATGTGTATACATGTGTTGGCCAATTGTGTGTGATGGGCATCTTCTCCACATGTCTGTGTGGTCCCATATGACATACACCCATACATGTCAGATATGTCACAATCCACAGGGCTATGCAGACAACGGGTTGTATGTTTGGTATGTGGGGTATAGGTCATGCGATAGTGTGACAATATTGCAGACAGAACACTACATGTCTGGGACATGTCAGGTGGCACATCACAATGTGTGCACCCAATGCAGGGGCATATGACACAATGGTGACACTTGTGGGCTGCCCATATCACAGCTCACTGTGTGGTACTGTGTGCGTACCACATATGTTGTTCCAATGCATACTACATATGCCTCCATTGTAGAACACCTCCACCATTGTATGCACAGCTGACCACACATGTCGTAATGACAAGTACTGTGGTTTCAAGTCTGTGTATCATTACGTTTGTATATATTGCACATGGGTGGCGTGTGTGAATGCATGGTGGTGCGACCTGCATATCGTGACTGGAACAAACATCAGGTGTGCAAGTGTTAACTGGCCACATGGCAGATAGATCTACACTGTAACATGCCTGATACTGATGACAGTCTCACCTGAAACGGACCCATGTCTGTGCGGCACGCCAGAGGTACCTGTATAGGGGTGACACACCAGTATGAACATTATCCATGACTGTATGACAGCCACAGGTTGCACTTTGCATGTGCACACATTCACCTGTGTAATATCATATAGTATGCACATGTGTGCATACACAACGTAGCATACTGTAGTATGCAGCATGTGTGTCCACATACCTGGCATATGTTGTTACTTTACATAATGTACAGTGACACATGCAACTACATGGGATATAATAGCCATATGTTCATTACTGACTTACCAGGCAACTCCAGGCTCATTGGTTGGGAGACACCCACCTCCACGATGGCAGCTAGTGTTTCTGGATGCTGTTCCCTGGGTGTCCCCAGACTGGCCAGTAGCTCCTCAGTGTGTGTGAGTGGGGGCTGGGTTGGTGGCCCACCACCTGTTCCACCTTGTTCCCTGGCGATTGCAGTGGCACGCTGTTTTGCATGTCGTATCAGGTCCATGCAGTGTCTGCGCACCTGCTAGTAGGTGCGGTTATGGCCACCCACATCATTCACCCTCCTGCATATATCCTGCCACAGGTCATCCCGCTGCTGGGCATGTAGTGGCACATGGCTGAACAACAAGTCATAGTTGTCATGGAGCTGTGGGATGAGGACATCATCCTCCTGGTGGTTGTATGCTGGGAGGCGTGTACGGGGCATTATCTGTAAAACGTAATGATGGTGACAGGTCACAGTTTCAGAGATGTACAGAGATACTGCTGCACATACATTTCTATGACATCTACTGCATCTGCACAGTTATCTTTGCAAAGCATCATGACACTGACACGACTGACGTGTTTGTGTCACACATGTCACACCCATTATGCATTGGATATCATCACCATATATGTGTGTCACCTCATTACAGTGTTCATACTCCATGTAAATGCTGTCTGGCTGTGGGCATGTCTATTTGCCTGCACTTGTGTTCTTACCTATCTGCACATGCCTCGATGTGTCCACGGTACTACTGTTGACCTGGATGCTGTGTATATGTCACATATCAACACAGACACAGCCGGAATGGACTTGAGCAGTGACAATGCACACATACGCATGGACACCTGTACATGCATGTGTTTTGCCATATACATCTACACAGCACTGTACAACTGTTCAACATCCTGACACGGATCGCCTGTATTACACATGTGATAGACATGGGACAATGGATAGTCAGACGACATTCGCAGGGATGATCATCAACCATAGCATGTGCGGGCATGGTTTCCACGCTGTTACAGACGGCCATTGTGCCACCGCAAGCTGCATCAGTGCCACATTACTGATCCAGTCGGTTGATAGTACATCTACCATGCTGCCATCACACCATGTATGACTGGGATGACATCTGCAGCTTTGATGGACAGGGTTGCATGGTATGGCGGGAGTATGTCACATATATGGCACAGGGATCTGTCCAGCCTGTGGCAATCCTAGTATTAAGACGGTGGCTGTCCATGACATATGTCATATAGATCAGGATATGGACATGTAGCATGTCCATCATCATGGTGTAGCAAATGTCCTTCTGCAAGGTAGACGGCATGCTGCATAGTGGAGGTGTGGATTGTGAAGGCTGGTATCGCACATCCATGCATAGCCATTACCCCTTACAGGTGGTATGTGATCCAATATTGGTCACCACAGTGCTGTATATGCTTGGCCAGTGATCTCCGTGCTCATGGATGGCACCCTGACATGACATGGGTACCTCAGATGACTACCTAAGGGGCCTGGAGACGTCACCATGTCAGGGGTGCACTGCACAGCACCATCCCTTACACAGTGTCCATAATGTTGACCACAGCCTAGGTAGCAGTTTATGGGTACAGGGATGTTCACCTAGCGGTGACACTGCTGGTATCATCCATCAGACTGTGCACATATGTGACACACCTCACACACACAGCCCATTCTGTATGTTGTTCACAACACTGACACAGCTAAACTGATAGGTCATGGCCATTCACAGCCTTACATACACAGATGCCTAACATATGTCTGTGTGGTATGGGCTACAATGAGGGTGGGGTACAACACATTAACCCTGTTTTACTGTATCTGGCACAGATGTGCTGTGCACATGTCACTCTTGCACCTTTTGTAGTTGTGGGTCTGTCAACAGGCCACTGGTGGAACACACCTGTGACATGCAAAGGTATTTGTAATCAAATATCCGTGCTATGTTGTACATCTGTACTGCTAACATCTACAGTGCTAATGGTTAATGGACATGCACATCATACTCAGCAGGGTTGTAGTGTGGTGCCACCCTAAATGACTGTCATCACCTCTTGTGGGTTTATATTATCCAACACCCTATCTGTATTGTATGGTCATGCTAGGCACTTGTTCAGAACATGTGAGCATGTCATGAGCTACTGATTACTATAGCACCCATTCCACACCATTTCCCACAGGTACACTGGCTGTCCTACACTTCCCAGCTTGCTTAAGGTACGACAGCTGTTGTACACACGTAACGCACATATCCTGTGGGACATGGTTGTATATGCAGGCATGTCCAACTGTCACATACCAGTGCTACTGCCTGTCTATATGAGGGATATGTCATACATGTGGCAATAGAGCAATTGTCTCATGTACACATTCAATGCTCACTTCCCAACATACGGCACTACAGCCTGTGGGGATGCACGCCTGCAGCCGTGCTGCGCCCATAGCTCTCAGGTGTACCTCATTACGGGCTTCGTGCCTCATTTGGGGTTCTAAAAGGTGCATGTTCCTCAAGGTTCCACATTGGAAGGGTCTGTCACACATTCATTGTTGTACATAGTTTACCTGCTAGCCATGGCTAGATAGATGAGAATCATATTAATTCATTGGAATATCTGTTTTATACGTAAGACCAGCCTATTTTAGCCATCATATGCCCTTCCTAGTTGACGCTGTTAGTAAGCCAGTTGTAAGTGTTCCACGTTTCACCCATTTGTCACACTGTATGAGGGCTAATGTTCCTCATTTTGGGGACAGGAGGCTGACAGCTATGGCTGGGGGTAATGCTGTCGCCAACCCTGACTGCACCTGACAGTCATTTGGGGATGTGTAACATTCGCAACACACCCTACCCATCACATAGTCTCACATAATCTATATCACTGGCCACACCTACAAGGACAACCTGTTCAGTACGTCTCCATACTCACTGTAGGCACCAGAGGTAGTCCCCATCATGGAAGACAACATCACCAGCTTATAGCCCACAGACTCATGTGTGCCCACCACATACAGCCAATAGTGTGTTATAACATTCACAACACACCAGTCATAGCTGACTCTGTAGGGTGTCACACTGCAGTTCCACACAGCAGGCTACACAAGGCATTAGTCGCTTACATCTTGCTGTCGGGTAACTGCTTCTGCAACATAACCTATGCACCCATGCCACACCTCACCAGGTACGATATGTCTGTCATTCGCCATGTTAGTGTGACTGCCCTGTGATGCCACTTCACAGACTACATGTGCAGGGGCATGCAATAGCTCACCAGTCTTATAGCCCTGAGGGTGTGGGCCTAGCCCTGGGGAGCATTTTGCATTCATCCGGACACAATACCACTGTACAGTGACCGACTGTGTCACTGCAACAGTTGCTTATGCTCCTACTGTCATTCCACAGGCATGTGGTATCTGTCCGCTATAACTGTCCTGGTCAAACACAATGCTGTGGCACAGATGACTTGCACCTGTCGGCCCTGGGAGTACAGCTCACATGCTAGGCTGTTGCTGCTTCTATACTGCCTGTCCTGCACAGTTTCCAATAACTGTCACCGGCAGGGCGGTAACTGGCATGCGTGACATGGGGTCATGTGACACATTGCTTGCATCCTCCCCTGTGACGCACGCAGGCAAGGCACACCTTATAATGCACCACTCCAACATCTCTGCAGTGACTGGGACCTGCCTGTAGGCTCTGCAGAGCACACCTGTAATGACAGGTTATAGACGGACCATACCTTCCAGGCACATACCTGGACCGGCACACCCACAGCTGAGGGGTTCCCATATCCCACTATGTTTTGCACACATCCTGGCAAGTTGCTTAGCACAATGCATCAGAGGTGCTCCACGTGCAACTAACTGTGTCCGGGACCGCTATACACATTGTAACAAGCGACAGAGTCAACATCATACCCCACGGGTAACATACATTCTATGGTGGTATAGTGGACATTGGGCCTCAGCTACTACTGATGTGTGACTGACACTACCCCACACTTCACTGGGATAGCCACTCATGTACCGACACATCCATGAGTCATACCCTCCACTCTGCTGGATCAACACATACACACCACCTCCAAGACCTACATTACCCTTGGCATGAACACTAGCACCATGTGACTGGTGTTACACATCTGGGGTTATCCCATCATTGGTGGATTCCGAACATATGCTAATCTACCGTGTTAGCCACATCCCGGAAACACACCCATCACAACAGCATACACAGTACATGTGTACTACTACACCTACTACAGATGTCTGCTGACAGCGGTTGTTAACATCATGACACCCGTGCAGATGGACAATGCACATACAAATGCTGACACATACCCCAGTGCACTTAATTAGCATGTACACAACTGCATGGATCATGCTATTCCACACAGAGCCATGATGGTACACACCAGATAACAGACGCCACTCTGGTGGTCATGTTCCACGGACATATGATGTACAACAACAGGTGTAGGCTGTTGCACAGTGGTGTACATTCCCATGTATGGGGTGGCTCACTGGTCAGCCGTGGTGGGGCCACAGGGTCCCTCATCACGTACTCCAAGACTAGCTACGTAAACATGACTGCCACACATTCCGGGGTGTACCACCAGGCATTATGGTGGTATGCCAGTATTCGATGGCAACACCCACATCTGCTGTCACATACAACAGTCACTCAGGAACATTGCAGACCCAGGTATTGTTGGCAACATGCTGGAGGATGGATTCAATGCTGACAGTACACCCTCTCACTCACTACAGGGCCGCAATCCATACATGAACATTGTGGTGGCCCTGTGGTCACACCTACACAGTACTGACCTACACTCTATGTGTCCTGGGACACTGGCCCCATGTCACCTTCCAACGTCCCAGGCTGTGATGTCCACCAACCTCCGAATTACATGTCTCACCACTAGGCCACCATATTCAGTAATAGCCTTGTTTCAGACACTGTCGACCCTGAATGGCACACAGCAGCATTTATCACACTACACACAGGTGGCACCACATTGCACGAGTGGGACTATAGTCCTACACACCTGAATGGACTGTTCTGCATGGCTATGGGGCACATTATCAAGGACGTCATTCTCAGTGACATTGTTGGTCTCCCGTCCTCTGCTGCCACCCGGGTTGGGCTTGTTAAGGCCAGAGCATGGCCCCTACACATGGTGGACTCCTTTCATACAGTTACCAGGGCAGTTGCTGATGGTACGGGAGTCCACACATCCTACATTGTCCTCTCATTGCCCTTCAGCACCATTCCCCATTCTGGTATTGATAACATACACATCCACCTGCACATCGTACCCTGTGTCTCAGGATGTTATGCTATGTGGCTCATGGACAGGACACACAGTGAGGCCAGCATACCATAGTACCTACTACATGTCAGGTACTTTGGCATACCACGGTCCCCAGTCATAGGGCCCCTCATGTAAAGTATATGCTTCCCTGTGGAACAGGCTGGCACAGGGGACTTTCCCTGCCTACCTTTAGAACCCCTACATACCAAGCGCCATGATTGCTCCACCAGCTGATACTGACTCCAACCATACGGATGTCGCTGTGACAGATACATAATATGACTATCATGGCATCAAGCTGCATGACACAAGGTGCATGCACATCGCCTTTGCATTACACCATTCACCCACTGACTATCACATGGATGGTGGTCCCCTACATACATATCACATTGTACATGTTTGCAGTACACACATATGTCGCGCCCACTCCTGTGGTTACCGTATTGCCACTGTGGCATGGATATCCCCCTATGTGGCCACACCTATCTGTACTGGGTGTGTAACTGGTACATAGGCACCCATTGTACCTCTGAACTCAAGACATCTACACACATTCAAGAGTACACCACCCCATTTAGGGTGTACCTTACACAACAGCTACAGCTTTACATGCCACAACATTAACACGCCATGACGTTTACTGAGGTCCGACAGTTTCAATATGTGGCTGCACTACGGACACCACATCTGTACACATTTGCATACTACATACTCAGGGGTGACCTCTGCTGATCAGACAGGGCCCATGTCCACAACATTATTGACGGATATACTCCTCATACGCAACATAAGCAGAGGCCACTGTGAGCAACATGCTCATGGATATGTGCACACATGCCACAATGAGTGGGATGTGCTTCTGGGTTACATTCCCAAACCAGACACTCAGCATGCTGTGGAACATAAGTCCTCTGTACATTACGCAGGGACACTCAGTAGCACTGTTCATGTGATACCTCCCTTGGTGGTTGGGAGACACATGTAGGCCTGGGATCACTGCAGTGGCTGTACTGTGCAGTGGTGCAGGTGACACCTGGCTCTGCTCTTCACAGGGCACTACCCTGGAGAGGTGCCACTAGTGTGAACACTGTAGTTGTGCTTACACATGGACTTGACAGACTGCATAGTACCCCACTATGCACCTGTGCAGCTATTACTTGTCCTTTGTGCATGGTTACTTGGTAGCCCTTCCATTTAGATTAGCTATCATGCTCTTACTATGTCCCATACCTACAGGCCATATGTATCCTGTTATTGTACATACCAATAGACAATACCTGTGGTATGCATGATATGCTTGTTATGCTGTGTTGAATATCTGTCATATCTACCTATAATACTATACATTACACATATTTCACATAGTATCCCATAATGCAAAGCATAGTTGCTCAGCAGGACCACCTTACATATGTCATTAACGTTATTTGCCCATACACATGCGTGCTGTGACAGTAGATCAACATATACTATCCCCTGCTATGGCACGTACTTGTTGGACATACCCTACCACTGATGGCGGGTTGTATGGCATTGTTCTGTTTAATGGCCTCATGTAGCATCCCTTCTGGTGTCTGTGCTACGTACCTTGTGTCCCACTGCTGGACGCACAGATTCTACAAGCGTTAGTATGCTCAGCAAGACATCACTACATAAATACCTTTCCCCAATTTATGCATTGCGGACACGTTTAATTAATGCAAAACAGGCTATACATACAGTAAAACTAATTAATACAGATCATGCTATACATAACCTTACATATCGGGCATTCTACATACCTTGTCGTCGTTATGGCGTTTCGTTTCTATCTCTCTCACAGTGTTTCAACTGTTTTTCGGTATGAGCATACGGTTTGAATGTCTGGCAAGTCATCCTTATATACGACGATACCTGAAACATGTGGATTCTTCCCGCCAATTGGTGTTCCTGAGTGACTAATTACTTGCATATCAGCTGTGCAGCTACTCCATTCGCCAATTACGCGGCGACAGTGGGGTATAATTGGATTCTCCACTTGGGCGTTACCTATTTGCCCTACCTTCGGGGAGACGGTCTGTATTGTGTTTTGTTATAAGTAACTGCAACTGCTATGCATGGAGACAAGTATAGTTTGGATTCATGTCCCCCGTGGATTGTGTGTGACAGATAGAGTATTTGGTTCAACATGTGGGTGTACCTGTCATCCCGACGTCTGATAACGGAGTATTGCAATCAATACCTGTAACATGGCTGTTTGTTCCATTATACAACGCCTGCAATTTTGCATTTCGTCTTTAATTGTGTCTCTCACACGGTATGTTGAGGGTTCTGCAGATGTAATTGACTGACTGGATGTTTGTGCTGCTATTACAGTTTGTATTGCTTTAGTTTCTAGTGTGGGGGATGTCGGTGGTTGTACGTAACATATATGGTTTGTGGGCCTTGCATTTCTACATAATCCGTATATATGTGTGTGGGCTCCGTCCCTGATTAGAGAGCTAACAGTTAGTAGACTTATGTTACGGGATTGTACGTTGGGCCGTTGTTAATTGGTTTCTATATCGTCTGCAGGTGAGCTTGCTACTTGTATACCTCCGTGATTGCAGCGATATATCAGGGGATATGTGTAGGTGACAGCTATCCCTTGTATTTCTGTCACAGATATTTGCAGTCATTGTGGTTGTGTTGTTAAAAGAGCCTGTTTGCCATGGGTTGCCACCTTATCATATGGTTATTGTTGGACACTTGCGGGACACAAAGCAGTGTTTACAGGTCAACACGTAGCCACGGTCAGTACACAGGTAGCACATACTTTTATCCTCACTACATACCTATTGTTGTGTGACTTTGGATACTTATCATATTGCATGTAACATTTAAGTTTCTTACATACAGGCATAACTATTAAATACGACTGTTACATTATATATGGGACATATTTATGTCCTACCATCTCGGACATTTGCCCTTTGTACTGTTTTATGTCAGGACACACCTGCCCAGGGAGGGGATGTCCCTCCTACTGTGGTACAGGTAGTACCGTATGCCTACAGCTAGCTATACCCACACCTACCATACTGGTCTGCCTCTGACTTGGCACCAACATACACATGTTGCGGACACACACACACATTACAGTCACACAGAAACGCACACGGCACCCTCGATGCACACTTACACAGACTACGGCACTCACAGACACAGTTGAACACAGTACCTACGTGGACCGCGACACCGTCAGCAGTGACTAACCGTCCCTTCATATCATCATACTATTACTCGCGGATGTACTGTTCCGGTACTGTGTTCTATCAGTCTTTCGGCCTCGTGGTTACGCATGTCGGTATGTTGCACATTCCATGGTTGGCGGTATCCTATTTATTTGTACCTCCATGATGTTATGAATGTCGTTGGACTATCTATCATATTTGCAGATATCGCTGAATCCATCTATATCACCATATATCCCTCTATTGCCCTTTCTATCTGTATTATATATATATATGCATATGTGTACATATATATATATATATCTATATATATATATATATATCTATATATATATATATATATATATCTATATATATATATATATATATATATATATATATATATATATATATATATATATATATAGATATATATATATATATATATATATATCTGGTGGGGAACGTGACAGGCACACAGCACCACCATATGCTGTAAGACTCATGTACTGTTCAGGTGTTGGCATTCCGTGTTGCACTGGCTGTTGTGTTTACAATGTTTGAGGGCTGCCTATGTAGGAGTCACCCATTGGGCCAGCTATACATTACAATTTACAGGTGGTCATGTTTGTGTGCCATCCATTTTACTGTGTGTGCAGGTGGAGAGGTGTCAGTCCGTAGGGGCCTACACGGTCTACACGGAGTATGTGCTATACGTTCCCTCTTTGCCAAGGCGTAGGCATATCGGGCATGCCTCCGTCTGCCTACTGGGGCTGGCACAGTGTGTTCATGGTCTGAATCCCTCTGTGCCTGTACTGGCCTTACCAATTGCGGTGGGCTATGAGGGCCTTCACCATTTTGTCGCTGCTGCAGCTGCTTCTGCAGGATCATATTATGTAGCATGGCACATACTATGACGATGTGGGCACACATGCCTGGAGAGTACTGCAAGGCTCCACCAGATGTATCCAAGCACCGGAACCGTGATTTCAGCATCCCGAACACACGCTCTATGATGATTCTGGTTTGTGCGTGTGCCTCATTATGGCGTTCTTGCATGGGTGTGTGTGCATTTCTAATGGGAGTCATCATCCATGGCTCCAGTGCATAGCCAGCATCCCCCACGAGATGGCCATGTGGGATGTCCCCCCTGACAAATACCTGATACAGCTGTGAGGCATGCCAGATATGGGAGTCATGGTAGCTTCCAGGGCTGCCAGCACTCACGTCCATGATAATGCCCTGGGCATTGCACACGACCTGGCAGTTGATGGAGTGGAATCCCTTGCGGTTTATGTAGCGCATACCCTGCTCACCGGGTGGTGACTTGATTTGTATGTGCGTGCAGTCTATCGCACCCAGTACCTCCGGATATTGTGCCACACGGTGGAAGTGACGCATATTGCTGGCCAACTCCTCCTGAGTTCTGGGGAAGTATATCTGCTCATTAGCATGTGGTAACATGGCATCCAGGAACTGATGTAGTACCCTGGATGCTGATGCCTGTGAGATACCCATTATATCTCCAGTTGGCCTTTGAAAGGTACCTGTGGCCAGTATTCGCAGGCTTACACATACCTTCATGTCCACTGGTATGGGTTCCCCTCTGTTGTTTCTGGTTCTCAGGCGTGGCTGGCACAGCTCCACTATTTGCTGTAAGATGTCCCTGTCCACCCTGTAATGCTCTACTATCTCCAGGTCATGTAGCCCCTGGTAAGTTACCCTTGGTCTGAACACTCTCCTTCTCCTCCGAGGCCTGCGGTGGTTGTCGGCATCATCCTCCACAACACCGTCAGTCTCTAACACATGCTGATGAATCACAGCTATGGCAGCTCCCAACATGTACATTTTAAAATTTCCCCATGTGTTTACACCTATGGTGCGGTGTTTAGGAATACACAGGTGTGTGCTGGGTGCTTACACACTTTATACTATTGTGCTGTGAACACCAATGATGTCATAGGGTGTGTATGTACGTTCGTAGCTACAGGTTAAGTTATGTGTTTTACTGCCAAACTACTATTGTGGTGCCTTTGGTGTTGAATTACATTTGCCTGCCGTGGATTACCTCTTGACCTTCCCTTTACATTTCTGCGCGTTGCACCTACCATTTTCTGGCGTGCATCCTGCAGCCTACTTTCATTTGTGCTTTCCTGGACCTGGCGTATCTTGCGTTGTGTGCTACTGCCGGTCTGCTGTCGGTTTGCTTTGCTCTGCTGTGTCAGGTCTCCTATCTTTGCAATCCAATACCTCCCCTCCATTCTTTGCATTCACATGCCTCCCCTATCCTGTTTTGCAGTTTTCTGCAAGCGGACTTGTCAGCTGCCATCAATTGGCCTTCGTGTGTTGATTGGTGTTGATTGCTCATTAGTACTCCAATTACCCTACTTCCGCATTTCCTTTTCTTCCCCTGACCTTCCTGTTTCTGCTATTGCTTGCGGCGTGTGCGTCCGATTACTGGGTTTCGGGCACCTTTTCATCTTCGTACACATGTGCTTTTGGCCACCATGTGTGCTCTCAGCTAAACGATTCCTCCCCACCCCTATCCTGCAGCTTTGCTTAGCAACGGACAGGCCAGATTTGCAATGCTCCAATGTGCTTAGTGCTACAGTGGCACACCCCTCTGCTGATGTCATGTATCTCCTCTGAGCCACTCCTCGGTGTTATACCACTGCGCCGTATGGTACAACCTTCCTCCGGCGGGACATTTGCGATTCAGTATTATCTGCCTTATTTGCATGGCATTGACTACTAATTCATAGTTACCGCGCCGAACACTATCGCAAGCTCTTAGCAACCCTTGCACCTTGGTTGTGGTGTTCCATGCCTACCATTGTGTGTTATGCTGTAATCCTGCTTTCTATTACGTTGCGATTTTATGACATTTTTATATTATTTCTTTATGTTACAGCTTCCGCACACATGCCCTGCGGTTCTGCTGTGCGTTACTGTGGACATGACATTAAATGTTGTTATTTACGTGTTATGCATCTTTTCTTATGCCATTGGCTGTGTATTTCTCCATTGGCATATGTTCACGTTATGATACCTGGGTCTGGCCCTCTTCCATAGCTCTGATGTTATGTTTGGGAAAATGTAAACCGTGTTTTTTGGTTTACATTTCCGTGGGCTTACGCTACGCCTGCACCACGTCATGAATCGCTATATGCCTTTATTTGCATGGTGCAACACTGCACATGGGGTGATTGGCATACCTACGCTGGGGGCTGCGCAGATCTGGCGTAGGCCGGTAGTGCACGTGGAATTGGATCGTACCTGAATCGCTCGGCGGCCATATTTGGCGTTATACCGCCTACGCTATGTGTGCGCCTGGCGCAAGCTTCATGAATCCCGGGGATGGGATAAGATAGGGAGGTAAAGAATATTGTGACTGTAATTGTTTGTTTTTCCAATGAGTCCTTAGCAGGAACACTGGAAGGCTAACTGGAAAGATAAGGCTGCAACCTGAAGCTATCTATTGTTAGTCAGACTCTGGCAGTGAGCCAGCCAAACCACAATAGAGAAAAGTAAAAAAAGGAACTGGGAATGTTCTAACTTAAATGCTAAATAATGTCAAATATGAGACTTAAAGCATTCTGTTGTTTTGTTTTTCTGCCTGTTTTGTGTACGACATGCTAGAATAGTTGTAAGTGTAACATTTTGAAGTTCTTGTGTATAACGTGTAATCTATCTTGTCATATTGATTACATATTCTTAAATACTTTGTTTTTTTTATAGAAAGGTGGGTGTTACCTCCATAAGAATGAGAGTTAGCATGATGGGATGAATGACATGTGACTGCCAGCCTCACAGCACTTGCATTAAAGCTCTCAGTGAATTGTCATTGTGCCACTGGGCTCTTCATTGCCTGCCCTCTGTAACACTTCAACAGAAGTATGTTACAATTACCTTTGTACATTCACTGGTGAATCCACATGGGATATAGATAAGTACACTGGGAGCTGCTGGGCTGTGATTAGTGATAGATATTTATGGTGTCCATCTCTATGGTCTTCATCCAAACAAGGTTAGTGCCTACACATGATGCAATTGTTTTTTACAAGTGTGAAAGGTGTTGGAGTAGCACTGATTGTATTTGAACCACCTACTTGAAATTGCAAGCTTAACACTGAAGTTTGTCAATGTGCATGCTAGATCCGCAGATGATCTATAAATAAAATGTCAGGAGATGAATTTGAATAAATGTCAGCAGTGTAACTTGAGCAAAGTACTTATTTAAATAATGATGATGGAGTGGTTTCAGAAATATCACTCCTTCTTTAGCCAAGTTGAAATGGACTTCTAAAACTGAGATGTGCTAAATTCAAAGATGCAACAACTAATGACCACATCTAAAGGCAACTAAAACTTATTAGATTTCTCCTCTAATTTTCTTTTTTTAAATAACCAAATTGTATTTAGCATACACAAAATCGTCACTAGACCTTCAAAACAGACAAAGGATGTCCTCCACGCTCACTGAGCCAAGTTTAAGAAAATGTGCAGTGCTTCTATTGTACCAGCAGCAATTTTGAAATAAAAATAACAAACTTAATGCAACCTGTGAGCAAATATATAGCATTCTTTTAAGTGAAAAGTTTACTGAAGCTATTATAATAGATAAAATTATTTTAAAAATCGACTACTTTGATGAGAATATCATAGGGGAATAAATGCTATTTTTACACTGTTTCCTTTAGTTTGTGTCTTACATTTCTCTAGTCAGGTTTTGTTCATTTCTACAATATATATATATATTTTTTATTATGGAGAATAATAAAAAGTAACTGGAGGGCAAATCCATTATCCTAGTCTTATAAAGGGAAGGCTCTGGCTGTTTAGGTTTTGTGTTTGTGGACTGAAATGAAACATGAGGAGGATTCTTTTGATCAGACTGGTTAATTATGAATAGTCACATTTCATAACTCCCAGTTTGCCAACTGAAACAAACACAATAATAGTCTGACAACATAAGGCAAATGCAATTAGGAATCCAAGTGAAACCGTATACTGTTAGGGAAAATGTACTGTATAAAAGTATTGTCTCTTATAATGACTCAAATACCTGATAAGCTCTCATTAAAACTAAAAACTTGAATACTTGACAGACTTTGCCTTTCTGTCAGGGAAAATTCTGGATAGGTGACATCTGTTATGGTTCTGGGGGGACTTATTTCTTGTTTATTCTTGCAGAAGTATGTGCTTGGAAAATCTGTTATTCTCAGACACAGGTTTAGACTAGTGTTATACATCGAATTTCATTAGAATGGACTTGTGTACATAAAGTTGAGTTTCAGGACAAAACTCCATCCAGGCCTCTAACAAGTCAGAGTTTGTAAGGCACTCTATGAGCTATGCCTCCACAATCCCAGAAATACAAGGCCTTTAATATGAAAATAAATAAACAAAATATGTTATAATTAACAGAACCAAACATTTTCAGAATAAGACCATGAATAACAGCTACAGATGTCCCAAACTTTTCTAAGAAATAAGATAAAAGTTGAACAAGGTCTTCTTGCCCCACCATACCCCTTTTTGTTTTTATCAGGGTGCCTCTCATAACCATCTGTCCATATTATACATTTTCAAACTTGTGTTATAGCCAGATCTGACTTTATTTCACCTACTGGAAATAAAAAATTGGACAGTAGCTGCAGAATTATGAAAACACAGCCCCGTATCTTTGAGAATATTAGCTGTGTGAGTACCCCTCCCCATTCCCAGCCTAAGAACAATGGTTTGATACCAGGTGGCTGTTAAATGACTCTCTTCTGTGTTTCAGAATTTATAAAGGGTGTTCTAACAGATATATGGCCAATTATTGTGGTAATTTTGTTTTTGGAGTGAATGTTTCTGCCTCACTCAGTATTGTTTAGTTCTGAAGATCATTTCACCAGATATATGTTCCACTGTGCTCTTTCAAATAAAAAATCCTGTCTACAACCTGCATTTCTTAGCCTGAAGAAAATGTCTGTTGCTCAGCATTATGCAATGCAATTGTATTTCATGGTGGATGCTTTGCTGCATCCAACAACTGACTAGATCTTAACATAATCATCTGTGAAAAAATCTGGAAATTTTGAATTAAGAAAAAAATTATGACCATTGGAACAATGCAGGTGCTAAATATTCTGTAGACTTTTCACTGGATGTGTAAGGATTTAATTTCTATTTAACCTGTGGTACCCTTGTAAAAGTTTTACTGAGCAATGCAGTTATCTTGTCCCTGATACAATCAACTCTGAAATTATTAAGCTCTTCATATACATTATTGTTGCACCATAAGAGAATAATGCTGCAATACTAATTTGTGCCATTTATTATTTTTACTTAATCAGTTTTAGAAAAGAAAATTGCAGTCTCAGAACAGTATAGTAGCTTACTAGTGCTTTTTTCTACCAGACAATAAATGATATTAAATGAAACAGCAGTGTGCGATTTTGTTCGAGCATATCATAATGCTGAGCAAAAAGATTTCACATAATGTTACACAGCCGCCTGAAACCACTGCATGAATTAATGAACAGTAAGAAGTTTACTACATTTATACATGCATCACAGAGGAATGGATATATCAGTCAAAAATATTTATACATTTTACCCAGTAACATTCCCAACTGCATGCTGCTTTTGTGCTATAACTCTCCAAAGAGCTGTGAATTATGAGCATTTTGTAGCATGTTTAATTTGCACTTGAGATTTTTGTTGTGGCCAACAGTTACCCTTTTCTGGATTTTTACCTGATTTTGTTTGCATGTAAATAAATGTATGTATACACACATATTTATATATATATTAATTATAATACTGTATATAATTAATGTATAAATGTGTGTGTATATATATATATATATATATATATATATATATATATATATATATATATATGGGTCTATATCAGAAGACCTAATGGAAATAACAGCGAACAGCAAAACATCGAAAAGACCATTCCTCGAACTTGTGAGGGGCTGCGACCCCCCTCGAACTTGCTGTTGTGAGGGGCTGCGACCCCCCCCAGCTAAATATATATTCCAACTCCGAGATCACACTACAGTGAGGAAAGGGCAGACATTTCAATCTTCACTGTACCACGATCTCACAAACAGCACTTCGAGGTCCGGTCTTTTCGATGTTTTGCCGTTCGCTGTTATTTCCATTCGGTCTTCTGATATAAACCCTGTATATATATAATATAATATATATATATATATATATATACATGCATATATATATATATATATATATATATATATATATATACATGCATATATATATATATATATATATATATATATATATATATATATATATATAGAGCTGTGTGTGTCTCTCTCTTTATATATAAATATATATATATATATATATATATATATATATATATATATATATATATATATATATATATATGTAATAGCTATGTATATGGAAACATAAGTTTCTGTAAAAATGTTCACATAAATCATTGACCTCAGATGGTTGAAGCAAAAACTATTAGTATATAAGATATGGAAAGAAAACTCTAAGCCAATGTTTTATAGGGGGCAAGCATCGGGCTAATTGTATATATATATATATATATATATATATATATATATATATATATATATATCGAGAGAGAGAGAGATTTTCCAACTCTGAGATTGCACTACAATGGAGAAAGGACACATTCCCAGATTCCCATTGTACCACAATCTTAGTGTGAGAAAGATGGTAAAGTTCAACAAGCTGATTTTTGATCTTACTCTTTGGTGAAAAAAAATGTGACAAAAAGGCATACACCCATATATACAGAGACACAGTATAAGTTTAGGATGGTTGTATTCTCATTTAATTTCTTCTATGTAGAGTGAATTTGAAGTTAGTGTCTATACGGTGCAGAATTGTGAAATGTAGGCTGGGGATTGCCAGGACAAAAAGCTTTAAAGGAGAACACTGAAGTCTGACCTTCATTGCTCTGTGTGTGTTTCATAATTCTGGAATTAATGTATGGGTTTTGAAAATACAATAGAAAGCCACTTACCACACACAATGTTCCTAAATTCTTAGGGTGACCATAAGGATTTTCCAGCATCCATACCCTGTTACTTCCAGTATTTAAGCAAAAACCATCAATGAATTAACCTCACTCTATATAAATAACTCTGCAATCAGGTCAAACACCTAATTATCAAAAACAAAAAAGAATAACTCCAGGATATCCAAGACCAATATAAACTAAACCCCAATAAATTTTGGGGGGCAATCAACTCCCTACTCCTCCCTGGATCTAACAACTATCCATGTTCAAACCCAGAAAAAACTCCATCTGATACAGCCTCTGTCTTTAACACTTATTTCTTCATCGAGACTATAAAAAAACTTACCATCACCTTCCCACTTACTAATGCTGATTCACCAGGTACTCCACCTTTGCACTCTCCTACAAATCCTCTACCTTCTTTCACACTAACACCCATTCCAACCTCCATTATCAAAAAACTTCTTCACAAACTCAAACCCTATACCAACACCTCTGATAACTTACCTGCAGAATATTTATAGCTCTCAGCCCCCTCCATTGCATATCCTATCAGCATCCTCCAAAACAGATCCATTCAGGAATCCTGCATACCTGATATCTGGAAAAAGGCATTTATTCTACCACTTCACAAACGCGGCAACAACTTTGACACCTCAAATTTCCACCCCATTGCCATTCTCTCCCCAATCTCAAAAGTTCTAGAGAAATGTATTCATGCTCAGCTCCTCAGTCACCTGATACAACACTAAATCCTCTCTCCCACTCAACATGGCTTTAAGCCAGGACATGTACTAACACTGCCCTCATTTTTTCCTCGACAAAGTAAACAGAGATTGAGATGATGGATGCTTAATCTCAGCTTTATTCCTGGGTCTTTCAAAGGCATTTGACACCATATCACACTCCCTCTTGGTTAATAAACTCACTAATCTCGGGCTATCTTCCCCTACCCTACAATGGTTTACTAACTAGCTCAACAACAGGCAGCAATATACTAAATGGCTACACGCTTCCTCCCCTTTCATAAACACAAATACAGGTGTCCCCCAAGGATCAGTACTGAGACCCCTCTTATTCAACATATTTGTTAATAACTTTCATTCGTCTCTCATCCACAGTACTGCCATACAGTATGCAGATGACTCAACTATCATCTGCTCTGATAAATCTGCCTCCACTCTACAGCATCTCACCCAAGAAGCATTTACTTCCACTGAAACCTGGATGTCTCAACCCCAATAAAACAAAACTTTTAATATTTACCACCACAAAATCCAATTCTGTTGACAAGTCACTATTCACTCCGAAAATAACACCATTATTGAAGTTGTCCCCAGTACCAAATTACTAGGAGTCATCATTGATGACAAATTAACATTCGACCTTCACATCTACAGCAACATAAAAAAAAACATCAGAAACTAAGTGCCCTGTATAGACACAGCTATTTTCTCAGTCTCACCACAAAAAAGGCTCTGGCATCATCCCTCCTGCTTCCAACACTTCTATATGGTGCTGCTATCATCACAAATCTACAGTCCTCCTTGTGAACAAAATTAAACTCTTGCTATAACAAAGTCACCAAATTTGCCACAAATGCTAAATATTCTACCCATCACTGTTCCTCTCTGCATCAACTAAATTGTCTAGAATCCCAACACTATCTCAATTCTTACAATTAACTATAGCCCACAAGCTCATCTACCACCCTGAAACCTACCCTTCCCTCTCTTCCATACTGACCATGTACCATCTGAACCGGCTCCTTAGGTCTGAAAACAAAATGTTACTATAAGTAGAGAAACCCAAACTCTCAGCTGGCCAAATGTTGTATTTCTACTATGTCTCAAAGGCATGGAATAATCTCCCCCATCACTCAGAGCAATCAGCAACCTGACCTCCTTTAAAAATCCATCAAACTGCATCTCTCCTCTAAATGGCTATGCTCCTGTTCCCAAACACACAGCCCCAACTCCTGATTTCTCCTCCCAGTGCTATACCTCTATCACATCACTTCCTTCATTCTGCCTACCTAATGCTTCCCTTTCACTTTCACCGGTCCTATCGAGCCTCTGCACTCATATATCCTTTTATATTCACTATGTATTTTAGTCTCCTCTCAGCTCCAGATATATTACTTTCATGTGAACTTGAATACATTCTATGCACCCTTGTAAATATCATTCGCAAACACCTTCACTGAAATATATGTCTGTCAGTCATTATTTGTATATGTCAGTGATTGTATTTTTTTCTTGCATCATGGCATCTATTACCAGATTCATACAATGTAATTGTACTGCATGATTTTTCTATGCCAATGGTTGTATTTTTTTCTTGCTCCATTGCTTCTATTACCAGTTTCATGCAATGTAATTGTACTGTATGATTTTTTTCTGTCTTTGTGATTATATGTGATTATATTCTCTTTCTATGTATATGTAATTATATTTTCTTTGTACGTATCTTTGTGCAGCTTTTCTCCCCGGGCCTGGACTGAAAATGGGCTCATTTCAGGTCCAGTGGACTTTCTGGTTAACAAATGCAATAAATAATAAATAAATAAATACATTCACAGCTGGAAATACAGCCAGAAATGACCCCTACTATCTAAGAATAGGATGCATAAAATAGTCTAGGATGCATAAAGTGTTCAGTACTGTCTGACTGATTGTTAACCTGTTTGCTTACTAGACACATTTCAACACTTTTGCCTTATTCATTCCATTATGCCTCAAAAGTTTTGCCTACCCTATGGTAATATATACATTCTCATATAAGTGTGTTTGTGTGTGTGTGTGTGTGTGTGTGTGTGTGTGTGTGTGTGTGTATGTATGTGTTTACACATATATATATATATATATATATATATATATATATAATATATATATATATATATATATATATATATATTATATCTGGGTCTACTTCAGTAGATCAAACTTTTACAAGTTCGAACCACATATGGCCGAGACCATATGTTCAAACTCGTAAAAGTTCGAACACTGAAGTAAAAACAAATAAAATAACAAAACTAAACACCTATAGCAGGGGGGCTGCACCCCCCACATCCCCTTTACTTAAATATACCAACTCTGAAATTGCACTACATTGCGGAAATGGGAAATCTTCCCTTGCCGCACTGTACAGAGATCTCCATTCAGTCCAATCGAACTTTTACAAGTTCGAACATATGGTCTCGGCCATATGTGGTTCGAACTTGTAAACGTTTGATCTACTGAAGGGGACCCATATATATATATATATATATATATATATATAAAATAAAAATAGAGAGCCTGATCATGGCTGTTTGAATGTCAGTATGGTTGAATGGCATTGTTTGCAGCCCATTCACCACTTTTGTATGATCTTGGGAGTTGTGTGTGTATGCATGTATGTATGTATATACACTTGCAATATCAGGCATGTAGTCTCCCACATGGAGAAGTGTTGGCATGTCCTCCTGTAAAAATAGTAATTGGAATAGGTGATTTATATCATTATATCATAAGTGTCATGGAGAAATGGGGGTGTCTCCTCCTGGAAAATCACACTTGGAATAGGTGATTTATATCTTAAGTGTGTAGTGATTAGGTTCTCTGCAGTATCTAGTGGGTTTTCAGTAGAAGTGCCTTTAGCTGGATACCAGTCATTATATACATATGCATAGCCACCCGGCAGTGTAAAGCTTTACTCTAGATGATTGTCGCTGCTGAAGTGATACCCCGACTGCATGTGCAAAAATGGGAAAAAGGGGTTGCGGATGGATGGATGTCAAATCTTGGTGTGTGTGTGTGTGTGTGTGTGTGTGTGTGTGTGTGTGTGTGTGTGTGTATATTTATAAAGCAATGAGATGCAATTCATCAAACAATGATTCTGAAAATAATACATTTACACCAAGTGCATCAAAAGTTGGAAATGAGCTATAACATTGGTCCTGCAGGGAGACACCTACTCAGAAACAGACTTTAACATGGATGCAAAAGGGGGGTAAGTCCTCCACTCTCCTGCTCCCAGCCATTCTGTGTGTCTGAATTTGATGCAATATTTTCAACAAGTCAAGATTCACCAAGTAACTGCTCTGCTAAACTGTGTGCACCCATATAATGTTGTAAATTCTTTATTATAGTATCAATAATCCATGTTGCAGAACCATAAAAAGTCTCTGTTTTACACACACATCTACAATTATTCATCCATAAATACATACGTGTGTGTATGTAAATGAAAAATAAATACCCATTTCTTAACCAGGTAGGCTCACTGGACACACAGATGACATGCAAAGCAGTCATGCATTAAATATATTGAACACAGTTCACAATGACTTTCAGTACATCAAAAAAGGAAACAAATTTCTTTTCTGATTCACTACTCATAACCTGACCACATTTGGCTCAAATTTGTCTGAACAGTGTTAGTGTTATGTGAATGGATTCTTTTAAGTTAGGGTTGGGGTAGAGGCTTTGTCCCCTTGCTACATCTACGTAGTATGTGCTAATCCTAACCCTGGCATGCATCTTAATTTAAAAACCACCTTCCCATAACACTACCACTACACAACATACTCACTACATGTGCACAGGGACACACACACACACACACACACACACACACACACACACACACACACACACACACACACACACACACACACTAAATCTATCCCTTAACCTAATCATAACCAATCTCAATTGTACACTCACTTAATCTGTCACCTTACCTAACCCTTTCTATAACCCTAACCCACAAAGTTTGTAAACACACAGGCATACACCATACACACAGATAGTATACATCCCACTTATCTGTTCTGAAAAAAAAACATCTGACAAAACATCCATTTGATAAACTGGACATTCAAACAACCATGCAGTTCTGGCTGTTGATCAAAGCAACAATCAACCAAACACATAGCACTCTGTGTGTAATACACACACACACACACACACACACACACACACACACACACACACACACACATGGTTGTAGTTTTCATTTGCAAATACACATAAGGTTGAATGGCCTTGCAGCTGTCTAGTTTGAATGAAAGGAAATTAGACAGAATGCCAGTATGCAATGCTGACCTGAAGTTTTATATGCAGTGACAGCATATTTGTCAGCTGCCCAGAATTGTGATGAATGTGCCGGTTTTGTCATGTACCTCATAAAAGTTTTAATTTTCCTGTTAATTTCTGAGGATTATAGTAAGTAAGTAATGCCAGATATTGAATTTAATATGTCTTCTTCTATAGAAATTGCATGTCGGTGCAAAACCTGTTCTATTATATTTTTAGTGAATTAGAGTGATATCTAAAATGTGTTCTTGATTTTGGGTGTTATTTTTTACCTTGTCCAGATTTGCTGTGCCAAGCTGTGGAGAGGTATGGATGCTACTGGTTCTTATTTCATGAGATATTTTGTCTTTTTTCAATTGAGTGTAATCATGGAGTTGGTATATTTAACTTTGGGGGTGTGGGGTATGCAGAGGCACTTGATCCCCCAACAGCAGCACTACATTTATTATTTTGCTGTATGGTTTGTTTATTTTTTGTCAGTGTTAATTTGCAGACCTTTTTTTGTGTTATGATGATTGGTATTTTCAGTGTTAGATGTTGTTATCATATTCATATAGGTTGAGTGTGTCGAACTGCATTTTGTTTGACAGTGTGTTTGGGTGGGGAATTAGCAAATAGTGTTGTCAGCTGTAGTATTCTTCAAACGTAGGAGGTTTGCATTGTTTTGATTCTGGTAGGTTGGAGTTTGTGCGAGTGTTTTTGGATTAGGGTTAAAGTAAGGGCTGTGTAAGGGGATACATTTTGTTACATGATTAAATATTTTTCAAGGGTTTTCAGAATGTTTTCAGTTTATGGTTAGATTAAGGGGAGGGTTAGGTGTAATTTTATATGAGTGTGCATTAATTTGTTGAATGGCACTTTGCTTGACATTGCATGCTAGGTAATGGGATAGATTTGGTGGATTTGAGGATGCTTATGTGAATGATTAGGAGCGTGTGTAAAAGTGGTTGCTGGTTACGGTAAGGGTAAGGATTAGGTTATTGGATAGACTTAGTGTTGTGACTGTATTTATGTTGTAGTGTCGTGATTAGTGGTACTGTTAGAGAAAGGGTTTCTGTAAGTGAATGTGCAGGGTTCGGGTTAGCACACATGACTAAGGTTAGGTAGAGGAGGGAGCCCCTAAGCATCCTACTAGTGTGCTAACACTGTCCTAACCCTAGACTAACTTATGAAAACCTCATATTTTAACAGTTTCACTATTTAGACAAAGTTAGTCTGAAGTTACTGTTTGGGTTTAAGTTAAGTGATCAGAAAAAGAAACCTTTTTTTTTTTCTTTTTTCTTATTGTTGGAGTTCAATGCTTTGTTTATTTTGGTCAGTTTGTTTATGAAGTATCATCTTCATTTGCCAGTGTTTCAGTGTTTATGCATTTTACTCAGACTGAAGCACTACATATATATGATGAGAATTGTATGTCTTCTAATCAAGTTCTCATGAACCAGGTTTTGCTACTCTGTACTAATAGTATAGATACATGCATTTCTCTTACTGCACTTGCATGACTATGAAGTGTGGGCATGTACATGCATATATATATATATATATATATATATATATATATGTGTGTGTGTGTGTGTGTGTGTGTGTGTGTGTGTGTGTGTGTGTGTGTGTGTGTGTGTGCGTGTGTGTGTGTGTGGGTGTGCAGCAATTGCCTGAATAACATAAATATCCACAGGAAAAAAATACTGATGCAAAAATACCTAATGTTCAAAATATCGACAGTCAAAAATACCTAAACACAATGTACTGACAAAATTGAAGCTACACTAGGGCAGGGTAAATGCCTTCTCTCCACTTTTGTGTAACCTCATAGTTGGTATATATATAATTAGCAAGGGGTGTGGTGGGTCCAGGGGGGGGGGCAAACATTGACTTGTGGTGTGTTTAAGTTTTGTTAATTTTTCGTGTTTACATATTTTTGGCTGTCAATATTTGTTATTCAGGCAATTGGCATACACCCATATTTTATATATATATATATATATATATATATATATATATATATATATATATATATATATATATTTACATTTGTTAACTGTGGGTGTCTGACTGAGCCGAAAAGGCCCTTTTTCAGCAGAGGCCCAGGGAGAAAAGCTCCACAAACAAAAATTACAGATACATTTAGTTATTTAGACATGATCAATATACACACAAATTACAAGAGACATGTTTTTACAGTGGTATGCGGCACATCAACAGTTACAGTAGAGAGAACAAACAAAAAATATTAATTTTAAAAATAAAGGTAATTCATAGATTTGTGGTGTACAGCTGAAATTTGGAACATAGGTAGAATACATACATAGTACACTGGTACAGTACATACACTGTAGATTAGCCAGTGTTTGTGAGTAAGATTGAAAACTATTATCAAGTACTCTATATTTAATATGTATACGTTATCCGCTTTCACTAGCCTGGGGAGCAATCATGGCACTGCCAACACAATGTCTGTCTTATCGATACACTTTGGTCGACAGGTGTGTGTGATCGACATTCACTGAGGTAAATTAAAACCATGTGTTTTGGAATGTATTGCTCTGGAAGACATTCTTCTTTTAAGTATTTGTGAGTAGGCAAAGTATAATATATTCTCATTTATTTACTTTTAGCGGATTGATCTTCATAATTCGCATGTGTCTATCATTTTATTGAATTTTCATTTTAAGTCGTTCTGCAGTTTTATGTTTTAGATAATAAAACACCTGTCTTAAAGGACTGCTTGTGTATCATTTAAATTTTGTATTTACCAGTGTAAAACCAGTATTGTAGTAACTTGTTTCAGTAGTCTCTGGTTGTATATTGGTAAAAACATTGGCTGGACGATTGTTCCTAACAAGATTGCATTCATATAATTTGTCTGGCAATAAGCCCCTGCGCAGACCTTGCTGGTTTACTTTATGGAGAAGTTCATCAATAATCAGCCTCTGTCATATGTAAAAAGCCAGGCATAATTACTGGTGATGGGATTATGAGTGATTCACTGCTTAACACCTGAAGTGGACAGTGTCTGATCAATGCATTTTCCTGCACTTAAGGTTTTTGTTTGTTGTTGCATGGTTGAACTTTTAATGCCTCTGTTATGTTTGCCAATACTTCCTTTTGTACTCACGCATATGATATTTTATGTAGCACTTGTGACTGCTGACTATTCAGTATTTATCACTATAGGGTAATGGATTATTAGTGCAGATAATCTGTTTCTGTCCTACATTGTCACTTGTTATGACCATTCATATTACATTTGCTGTTTTCGTAGTTAACTGGGATGGTGAGCTGATTGAATCAGACCTTTTTCATTCACATCCTCATCCTGCACTGGTATAGACAAACAGCAGCAGTTACAAAGAGATTATGATGATGCAAGGTATTAAAACACTATTACCTAAGAGAATTATAGAGCGCATATGTGAGCCATCTCATGACTTCATCTACATGAATGCATATATCTTACCTGGATGTCTTGCAGTGCACCGATCTCTTACTTCTCGTTGTCATAGTGGACACTGTATTTTACAATATTCTACAGACTCATTCAGGTTCTTTCATATTGGTAACTTATATTGCCTGTACATATTATGCATAGCTGTAGGAATGTCTCAGGTATGCAGGCCACAAAGTTACATTTTAGGGTAGTGTCTCCTAATGTCTTTATTAGCTGTATAATAACACTGTAGAGGTGTCCTGTGCAAATCATAATAGAACTCTTCTTGGGTCTCCTCTGTAAATTTGATTTATCCGGTATTGGAAGACCCAGTTAACAAAATTAAATAAATAAATAATTTGTCCTGATGCTCATGTAGTACCATACAGCAGGGCAGATTTTGCATGCAACCCAAAGGGCTGGTTATTGAGCCACTTGTCTGGTAAATCCATTAGGATAAAATCAAACACATCATATCTTACTGCCTGATCATGTTTAGGTCCTTGTGGGCTATCTTTTATAAATCATACTCTTTATGCTATGCATTAACAAAGTTATTTAAGGTCAATCCACCCATAAGGCACTTCTGTAAGTAAAAGATCTTGTGATTTGCACGGTCCTCATTGTGAGTATCGTACATCCGCACTGCAATACAGGGTGCTTTTTCTGCTTATTAATATGCAGAATACTAACAGCATAGCCACTACTATAGTATCTCTGCTAAAAAGTCACTTGTCCTAGAACTGGCTCATTTGAAACAGTGCAGACCTTTATATATTTGGGTATCTGGCTGGGCCCGGTTCTGTCCATAAGCATTCATAAAGAGAACCAGAGAACAAAATTTTCAACACATCTGAAAGTTTGCTGCAGATATTTCAGCTACTTTTTCATGAAGTCAGATTAGAAGCTGGGAGAAATGCCTAAATATTTCAGATGGAATATGGCTTCCCCATATGTTTTGCTGACAGTGACACCCCTTAATAATGTCTGTCATCTTCTGATTCTGGTTCCCCAAAGGACGAAACAGTACAACATGGAAGTTGTATGGCTTCTAGCTGTAGGGAGTCCATACCTCCATACACTGATTCCATGTAAATTTCAGTTTATGGACTTTTACCTATCAGAGGGTCATAACATGTTAATATCATCGGTTAACAGAGCAGTTAACTAGCAGAGATTAAGGACTTATAATTAATTAAAAATGATTGTGTCCCTAACATGGGACCATCTACCTCAAGCAGTAAGAAATGTTAAGAAACTTACCCAGCTTTTAGGTACAGGTTTTTACTTTTTTACTTACAAAGTTACTTGTTTCTGCAGAGGATATCTCCCATCACATGTTAATCTTCATCATCCTCTTTAACCTATTTACAATCTAAACTTTTTTGTTACCCATTTGACTTCTTATGGGGTGCATGATAAATGTCTGTTCCTTACTCTTTCCTCCTATCCACTTACTCTTGAATAGGAAAAGCATTTTTTTCTTGAAGGTCTCTCTGTATTTGTTTAAGGTCTTTCACTTGAGTACCTTTAGTTTAAATGAATGCCTACCCACTAGATTATATAAAGAGGCAGATAAGAGCATGATAGCTTCCCTGTATTATTACTGGGAAAACATTTCTGATTTCTTACCCCACAGCAATCAGATCAATACACATTTATGGCACTGCTTTCACTTGGAATTTAGACAAGGTACTTTTTTTAGTATAATTTTTGCTTACCCATTACACTGACCAACATCTGTTCCTGGTACTCCTTCTTGATCACTGGAACACTAAAGCCAACTGTCCCCCCAATCTTAATCCGGTATTTAATGTGAAAGAGGAGATGGTGGGATGCTAATGGCATGCAGTGACATCCATGGAATCCCAGTGATGCCTGATGGTGCATTCCCAATGATTTTTTTTTCATTAGCAATGCTACACCTGCTGTTGGTCTTCACTACCTGAGAGAATAACAGCATCATCTCAATTACTGAATGGCTAAGAATGGGGCATAGAGAAGCTCTCCTGTACCACCTTACCCATGTCTTCTAAGCCTGACTCTGTACATTACCTTAAGAAAACCCTTTCCTTAACAAAGCAACTAATCGAGACACACTGACATAGAATGCACATATGCATGCATACATACATACATACACACATATATACATACTTAAGCACAGACACTCTGCACTAAAACTATACCTTAGCCTAACCTTAGCGTTAACTGTAAAAAACAAACACTTGCACAAACCCATTCAACCCATATGAACACTATCTAACCATTCCATCAGCTAACCCTAAAACATGCACACACGTGCATATCCACACACCCAATTTCCTTTTTCCACAAACCGGCATGTGGTAAAGTGAACATTTGACCCAGAACCTGCAGGTAATGTGGTCAACAAACTAAGTAGCTGACCCAAATTAACTGCTAGCATATACTTACATGGATATACTTACAGCATAATATAGACAGCAACAAATATTGACAACATCTAACCACATCCAAAACCAGTGTTCTTGTGTGTGTGTGTGTGTGTGTGTGTGTGTGTGTGTGTGTGTGTGTGTGTGTGTGTGTGTGTGTGTGTGTGTGTGTGTGTGTGAGTGTGTGGGGGAGGGGTGGAAGCCCTCCCGTACCCACCATACACCCGATAATTATATATACTGATGCTAAGGTTGTGTGGATATATACATACACATATGGGTTACATTAATTTGATTTAAAGTCATAATATCTAAAAGCTGCTGCTGGCATAAAATATCTTAAACTCAGACTATTGAAAACTTGGATTTTGTCCTTTCTTCACTGCTGTGTGACCCAGAGTTTCAGGGGAATATTGGGGATGCAGAGAGGCATGACCCTCTGCAGAAAATAGGTTTTATTTAGCTATTTACCGATATTATGAATGTTTTGGGTCTTAGATATTAGCTAACACCCACATATCTATCCATCTATCAGTATGGGTCCCCTTCAGTTTGTCAACATTCCAGAATGCCGACAACCATATGGCCGACATTCAGAATGCCGACAATGCAGAACCGGCATCTCATTATAGTGCGGAATGGAAAGATTCCCATTCCTGCACTGTAGTGTGATCTCGGAGTTGGTATATTAAAGTTACAGGGGAGTGGGGGGCAGAGCCCCCCACAGGGGTGCAAGGGGGTGTAGCCCCCCTACTAACAGTGGAAAGGACATTTTATTTTCCTTTTCTATGGACCTCTCACAATGTCGGCATTCTGAATGTCAATCATATGGTGTTGGCCATATTGTTGTCAGCATTCTGGAATGTCAGCATTGTGTAGGGGATCTATATATAAATATATATATATATATATATATATATATATATATATATATATATATATAGATATATTTACAATCGCATAGTCGATCGCACTGTGTGCGATCAACGTATGTGCATAAATCAAGTAGCAGAACCATTAGTGCGAGTACTACATTGTCGAACCTTACAATAGTGAACAGCTGCTATAGCAAGGTTTGACAGTGTAGTGCAGATCGCACTATAGTAGGGATTGGGGAAATACAGCTTTCCTCAGTGTAGTGCGATCTTGGAGATTGTATATATAAGTAGGGGGGTGCAGGGGGGGGCTTGTTAAAATATGTTTAGTGGCTATGAGCATTTCAGTGAAGTTGAAATGTTTCACATTCGACTTCACTGAAATGCTCTGTTCGGCATTTACTATGGTCGGTGTTGTAATTTCTGAATATTTTCTTCGGATATCTGCACTTTTTGCCACAGTAGTGTCGAACATGTGATAGTAAACCTATATACATATATATATATATATATATATATATATATATATATATATATATTTATATATATACATATATATATATATATATATATATATATATATATATATATATATACATATGGGTCCCATTGAGAAGATCAACTTTTCAGAAAGTCAAAATTCTTATGGTCAAGACCATATGACTGAATTTCTGAAAAGTCAACGCTTTTGTATGGAGATCGCAGTACAGTGAGGACTGGGGAATTTACCCTTTTCACACTGTAGTGAAATCTCAGACTTGGCATATATAATATGCATGGGGTGTTGGGAGTGGTGGTGAATGAGAGCCTCCCCCATGCAGATATATAGATTTTTGTTTTGTGTCTTTTGACCATATGAAATTCGACTTTCTGAAAGGCTGATGTTCTAACATAGATCCCTGTATGTAGCTATATATATATGTGTGTGTGTGTGTGTGTGTGTGTGTGTGTGTGTGTGTGTGTGTGTGTGTGTGTGTGTGTGTATATATATATATATATATATATATATATATATATATATATATATAGATATAACATTTAGATAGATCATTAACTTGGTGTGGTCTATATTGTTTGCAAAATGGGCAAACTTTGGACCAGCTCACCCATTAAGTTAACAAACAAACAAACAAACAAAAAAAAGACAGTTGGGTTATGTAATTCATTTAAAGATAACTGCAATCCTAAGGGGCTTTGACCTATTTAGACGGTATTATTTCAGCACAGTTGACCTAAATGAAATTTTAGGAACTCACTGTGTCTCATTCAGCACAGTATAATACTATAATTCCTTCCGGAAAGAGCAGAACACAGAGACACTTTCATGTGATTTAAAGGAACACTGCATTCCATAACTACAGTTAGACTGACATTCATAGTAAATTGAATAGGAAACTACCAGTTCATTTGCGAAAAGTAAATGAAATGTAAGCATTAACTGCTTTGGAATGTGAAATAATTATGCCTGTATTTATGTGATTAGAATATCAATTTTGCAGAGGATCATAACAAAAACTGAGGCAGCACTAAAGCAGAATTATGAGTCCTATGTGTCAGACCAGTTACAAATTTGTGCAGTTGCAGAAAAAATAGATGAACTACTGTTGATGTAAGCATAGATGAATTAGCTTGGTAAGCAGGGTATGAAAGTAACAACTGGATGGAATAATCCTTCATAAGTGTGGGCTAATGCTGTGCTAATTAGAATAGCAAATGTGTTAAACGTGCTGTATAATCAACTGACAGCGAGATGCAGTGCCATGCAAAAATTATGCATATAAAGTAATACAATGTGTTTTGTTGTGACTTATGTCTGTGTTGCTTTACATATTAGAGGTTTCAGTTCTGATATTTTTTTCTCCATCAAAGTGGGAACCAGTGTTTCATTCTAGAACCTTAAAAATCTGAATTTGTAGTGCATGACAGAATTGAAGATCACCAATATATAAGTCCAGATGCTGATGTTTGAAGCACTAGCCCATCAGATACACAGACAGTGACTTCAAACAACTTAAGAAGAGTGTTTGCTAGCAACTGAAAACTGCTTCTCAAGTTCTGTGTAGTTCATCACTTCAAATAACAGGTTTATAGTAAAGAAAGGAAACCACTGAACACACTGTAAGACAAACCTGAAAATTGTACCTGTTTTGGAAATATGCACCGATTTTCAGGCTTGATTAGCTTGTTGCATGATATATCTGTTTTTATTTATCACTTCATAGGTTCATAGGTTCATAGGTTGGTACTAGGCTATCAGCCCTAGGGCCTATACAAGCCTAGCCATAACAATTCCCTGGCTATTTCTTCCCACATTATTTACTTTCCTGGACCCCTGTCTAGCAGGGCGACTGACGTGATCCCTGGGTTGAACTTCACATGATTTTCTTAATCTAAACACTCATTACATATTATTTTGAAGATGTTTAGTGCACAGCAAACCAGACTATGTGACCAACATACTGGTAGCACCAATAATTTAAAGAAAGAGGACCCACATTTTACATTCCGCTTTTCAGAAGCAAACATAAATGACTGTGAGGCAGATTTTTGCAGTATTTTTTATTAAAATCTTCTGATTTTATACGGTGTTTTTCATAATACGATTATATTTTTGTCACTTGCAGTTTTTCTAAACTTGTTTCTGAGCAGTATTCTATAATCCTACTTGATGTAGAAAGAATTGTATGCAATTCAGTATTCAAATTATATGCTAATAAGTTGTCTTTTTAGCTTGATGTGCCTACATTTCAAAACCCTTTGTATCTATTTTCACTGTAAGCAGATTTAAAAGAGACAATGAAACAGCATAGGACCATGGAGTTGATTTGAATTTAGTTGTTTAATAGAAGCTAGTTATTTTAAGTACATTACTCATTTTCCTTTTTAAGAAGTTTTATGTGTGATGACTGGACTGTTTTCTTACATCTTTGGTGTGCCCATTTTGGTCACTTGCTTTAATCACCCATTCATGTATCACAGTTGCTTTGACATAATAGCTCTCACTGATAGGTGTCGAATGTCATAGTTGTTTGATTCACACACAAGCAAGATTGTAGTGCTTGTATATTAAGTGTGGCCTAGTCGTACATCAATCTGGGGAAAGAGACAGGTTTCATACTCTCTGTTGATTGCTCTTTTTGTAAGGAAAGTGTAGTGACCTTAGAGTAAGAATAAAGGTTTTGGGGTGGAGGTGAAGTGTCCTTTATGGTGATGCACAGAAGGTTGCTAATCACAAAACAAATTATCTTTTTTTTTGGTATGTGTTTCTTTAACGAGCTTGAATGTATCTTTTACAAGTATGTGAAAAGTAATGGTTAAAAATGTATAATTTCCAAAGATTTATCATCATGCATGTAATCAAAAACCTAAAATTGATGTGGTAGTGAGATAGGAGTTCTGATGTATCCAGGAGACATATGGGATCCCATTGGTCTTGGGCAAAAAATGTCATTACATGACTAAATATTACAGCTTTGCCCACGGATGCCAGTATTGAAGCTTTGTAACACTTATTAAGTAACCAAATATTGACCAACATTAATATTTATTTCCAGACTGAAACTTTTACTTTAAATGGTTATTTCATGTGAACCATGGCATATACCTTTGACTGTATTGTGGGAAGTGCTGTATTAGTAACATGTCCAAGGGCCACTGCTGTATTCCATTTGGTCCCATTTAAAGAGTGAAAATTATGTTTATATTATCCATCTTAAGTTTAATATATTTAAGGAGGGCATAGGACAACACCAAAGGAATGTCTTGAACTTCTCTAGATATGAAGACAGAGTGAAGGTCTAGAAACTATCCAGTTTGGGAACATGAGCATTGTTTTTTGTAAATGATGTAGTCCTCTTAGCCTCAAGTGATCTCTCTGGATATGAAGACAGAGTGAAGGTCTGGAAACCATCCAGTTTGGGAGCATAAACATTGTTTTATTGTAAATGAGGTAGCCTTCATAGCCTCAAGTTATCTCTTGAATACAATGAAGAGATTTGCTGCTGAACATGATATCGTCTGGATGGAATGCTACATCTCCAAAAGAAAATTCCTGCTTCTTTCCCAGGAAATGGATAATTCTCTTGGCAATTGATCACAGAATGTTTACCTTAGGATGTAGAATTTAGGTATCCCAAGGTGATGTGTACATGTGAGGATAGAGAGGATCAGATGACTGCGGCACTGGTAGTATTATTGTTGTTTTAATGGAATAGGGTGGAGAATAAAAAAATGAATCAATGTATGATTTCCCTTGGGTACTGTCCATGAGTTCTGTTTCAGGTACAGCCCTCTGGAGGCGCTAAGGCAGATAGAGGTGACACTTGAACATGACTGTAGTGGTGAAGCAAAAACTGAGTCATAGGGGTAAAACTGTCACTTTACCAGTCAGTCTATACTTCCATCCTCATTTATAGTATTGAGTGCTGTGTAATAACAGAGAATGAGATCACAGATACAAATATGCAGATGAGGTTTCTTCACAGCATAGCCAGGCTTCCTTTCCTTCATAGATAGAGATACTTATTACAAGGAGACTGACAATCTGGGAAGACCTCAGGGTATAAGTCTTGCTGCTTTGCTTGCATGCAGGCAGTTGAGAAGGTGTGAATACGTTATGACAGATCTCCATGTGCCTCCTGTGGGAGATGTAGCAGGCATAGCCCAGGGGAAGGTGGTGGCAGGGCAGACTTCTTACACATTGGAGGAATCATATTTTTCATTTTGTTTGGGAAAGCTGGAGATCCCAGACAATGATCTGGCACTGAATAGCCCAGCCTGATTTGCCTGCTCAGCATCACTGCAGCCCTGAATAGGACAAGTGGTTTAGAAGATGATGATAATTTGCTTTGATTTATAGAGTACCTACTTTTGTACAACTTTGGAACCGATACATTTTTAATTATCCATTCTCAGCCAAGATACATGCACACACCTACTAAATGAGGATCCAGCCATTAAACAGAAATGCATTTTGTTGACTTTATGAATTTAAATGCATTTTGTTGACTTTGTGAATTTATGCTTTAGTGCAATATGCTATTTGTAGGATTTTTTAAAGATGTCGTTTTAACTGCTTTATTACACTTGTGTCTCTTGAGTTACTGTGGTGTTAGTCTGTATAAGCAAGGGATGTGGGGTAAAGGCCACCGCATTGTTGTATATGGGGTGCAATCTCTACATGTAAATTTACACCTAGATTCAGAAAAATAATTTTCTTGAGCAGGTAAGGACAAAATAGCACAGTCCAAGTAGTGCAGTAAGGTCACGTAGTCATTATGCAGGAAGAGATTTATGGCACAACAGAATATAAGGAGTAAGTTTACTGATGAGGATAGAACACGTAATGCAATGAGCTCGACGATGCCACTACAGGTCACATGACCATGTGGGCCCAGTGATATGCATATGTAGAATGGTTGAAACAATGCACTTTTGCAGTCCTAATGACATGCTGTTACAAGCACAGCTGATAGTCCAGATAAGGGCTACAAAACAAAATTCCTACTACATTTTTATATCCTAAATAAGAAAGAAATGTGTTGGAAAGCAAAGGCAGAAAACAGGAAGAGCACAGAGAATGGCAAGGAGAAGGAAGACTGGTATGGGGCTTGGGGAAACAAGGGTATATTTTCTTTTTTGCAGACAGGTACCAATTTTTTATATTTTAAGAATGATTGATGTTATAACCAGTTATAACCTTCACAGGGTTGACTGGCTACATAAAAGAGGTGGAGGGATGGCCCTGCTTCACAAAACTAACCTAAAACTTCAACCCCTACAAAAAGTACCCCCACACTTCAAAAATGCAGAAACTATACTAGTTAAACTCTCCTTAAACCAACATAAACATCTTAACTTACTTGGAATCTACATACCCCAGGTGATAACCTAACCACCTTAGAATCCATACTTCACTAGGCCTCCCACTCCCTTCCCAAACCTATCGTGTTAGGTGATGTTAACATTGACTGGAACTCTATCCACTCTCCTTCTCCCACCTACCATATTAATGTATATAACTTCACCCAACTCATACATTCGCCCTCATGTACTGATAAGACCACAAAAAGAGAATCTATATTAGACAGGATTCTCACTAACCAACCCAGTACTGCCCTCCAAAGTGGCACACTGCCTAACTCTCAAAACGACCACAACTCCACTTTTATCCTTATACACAAACTTAAAACCAACAAATCCCCCTCCATCCTACAAAACTGCTCCAACAAATATTTCCCCAAAGATCACTTCTTGAGAGCCTTGAAACACTGTAACTGGTCTCCCATCAAAACCTTCCACTAGACAAAGTAGATGAATCCTTCAACTCCACATTCCTAAACATCCTCAACCACCTAGCCCCAAGTAAAACAATTAGGGCACGTAGTAACCCTACCCTGTGGCTCCAGAAAACCACAAAAGCCTTACTTAGAATCAGGGATAAAGCCTGGAAAACCCGGCACCATTACAAAACACCCACAACTAGGCAAACCTTTCTTGAACTTCGAAATAAAGCAAAAAAGCAGGTTAAGCTTGCCAAGTAAAATTACTACATCTCTCTACAAAACAAATATAACACCAACCACAAAAATTCTGGGCCACAGTGAATAACATCCTCTAGCCCAGCAAATCCACTACCCTCTCGATATAATGGGCACAGACGTAGACATAGCTTTAATAACTATTTCACCTCCTCTGTATTTAAACTTATAAACAAATCTACTCCCACCAACATCCTCCGATCCCCTAAGGCCCAAAGAAACACCATCCACTTCTCACTCAAACCAGTACCAACATCTACTATCCAGAAATTCTTAGCTAAACTCAAACCAACCACCCTTGCTGCCGACATCCTTCCTGCTGAATACCTCCAACTTGCGTCTACAGCTATAGCCTACTCCATTTCACTAATAATTAATAGATCCATTACTGAACGCACCATTCCATCCTCGAGGAAACCTCATTCACCATTTCCCTCCACAAAGGTGGCCTTTCTATAGACCTTTACAACTACCGACCAATTGCAATCCTTTCACCCCTCTCAAAGATCCTAGAAAAATGCATTCATTACCAGTTCCTCTCCTACCTCCTCTCAAACAACCTTCTCTCATAACCCAACATGGTTTCCACCCATCCCATAACACCACCACTGCCCTACTTAACTTCATCAATACCATAAACTCCTACAGGAACCAAGGTAAACTAGTCTCAGCTATCTTCTTAGACTTATCCAAAGCATTTGATACAGTTCCACATAATAAACTTCTAACCTGCTTCTCTGATCTCAGCATTAACAAACCCACTCTGCTTTGGTTCAAATGCTACTTAGACAACCGCCACCAGTTTGTCAAATGGCTTAACTCCCTATCCCCCCCACTCCCAGTTACTGTAAACTTACCACAAGGTTCAATTCTCTGCCCCCCTTCTTTTTGATATCTTCAAAATCAACTCTACTTAGCAACCAATAAAGGCCGATATAGTCCAATACGTTGATGACACAACCCTCATATGGTCTGCATCCAGTATCCGACTTCTCCAACAAAAAGCCCAAGAGAACTGGCTTAATAACTCACAACTGATATTAAACCCCAAGAAAACACAGTTTATGCTGCTCCACCCAACTACGACCAATGACCTCATCTTCTCCATACTCTCCCCCAACAAAATCCAAATCACTCCTGTCTCAGAGGCAAAACTCCTCGGAATTACCATCGACCAGCAACTTAAATTTAACAAGCATATATCAACAAGCATCTCTAAAGTCCAGAAAAAGTTAGGCTCCCTCTATCGATGCAAAAGATATTTAACCTCCAAATCTCGTATTGCCATAGCCAGAACCCATGTCCTATCTACTCTACTATACACACCCCCAGTACTAGTAAACCTAACTAGAACTGACTTGAATAAGCTTTCCACCTGCTACAACAAACTCCCTAGATTTGCTGCCAATGCCAAATCACTCGTCCCGCCGTTGCCATTCTCTACATTCTCTACACTGTCTAGAATCCCCGAACCTACTAAGGTACCATCAACTCAACCTAGCTCACCAAATACTGCACTACCCTGAGAAAACCCTGATCTGAACTTCCAATTCATGTAAAAACAACTCTGGAGAATCTTTCTTTGCCCATGAAATTACTAAAACATGAAACAACCTTCCTCCTGACCTCAGAATACAAAAGTGTACACTTTCTTTCAAGAACTTCCTCAAAATATACCTCTACACCAACCATTTATGGACCCCCATGAAGCCAAATCCACCTATAGTGGTATATTCCCTTCTGTCCCTGGACAACACAAGTGATGTGCTCTGCCAAGGCTTCTGTGTTTACTTACTATATACTGTTTTATACTAGGGAAATACCTTGCAACACTGTTATCTACCTACGCTCATTGTATATATTGTACATCATGATATTAATTTGTTCATCCCAGGAATGGGTGATGCTCTCATATTGTATATTAGCTGCTGAAACTTTTTCTACCTTTCACTTGTAACCAATTTATGTTTTCTGCTCTAAATTTCTTCTGCATTCATTTTGTTATTGTATGTGTCTGTAATTGTATGTGTCTGTAATTGTATGCTTTTATTTTGTAATTGTATGGAGCTGTTCTCCCCAGGACTCCACTGAAAATGGACACTTGTTGTCCAGTCAGACTATCCTGGCTAACAAATGTTAAATAAATAAATAAATAAATTGAGGGGAAGGTAGCATGGGGAAGGTATGGATAAAGGCAGGCAGACAAGGTAATGACACAAATGGGGGGGGGGGCACAAAAGAGGTGACAGTCTGATGGAGGACAAGTAGTTTTGTGGTGCATTGTACTATAAACTGGTGAGAGATATAAAATACAAAGATGGGGAACACCATGATAAAGGCTTTGACAGCTGACTAATGTGCTGCACAGCACCGCACCCAACCTAAAGTCCTCTGGTTATGACCAGGAAGCGGTGCACCTCTGTAAGTCACACAAGGACACATTCCAGAGTCTAATCTATAGTTTGCTAAGGCCATCACCATGCCTCCATGTCCTACTGGATAGGCATGCAGGTACCCACTGCTGATGCCTAACAATGGGGAGCAAATGAGTATCCCAGGTCACCTTTTGCTAGATTGCCTTAATTACTGTGCAGAAAAGCAGGCTTGGAGATGGCATGGGACCCAGCACATGAATGCAAGGTGGCTGTATGGTTGTGTGAATGCTGCAAACTTCATCTTCTACCACAGACAACACTGCCTAAAATATGAACATGGAGAGGAAGCAAACAATAGAGACAAAAAGTTATAAAGAAAGAAAGGAAAATAAAAACAATTATCACTAGTCTGTGCAATACTTGTTGGCTGTACAGGTCCTGGAGGAGTACAATGTAGTTAAATATTCAGTGGAAAATCAAGGTCTGATAAAAATGTACTAATTAAATGCACCAGGAGAGACAAGACAACATTTCACCTAACCAGTCTCCCACATAAAGGACAGAAGCATGAGTGACAAACAATGTGGCTGCAAGGAATAATGAAGCTGATCTGAAAAGTACCTTGAACATATATTGTCCATAATGGAGGAGCTTAACAACAGGTTGCAGAAATGGCCTGACAAATAATGACCAGCATGCCACCAGGGAAACCATGCCAGTTATACCCTACCTCAGCATTCCAAAAGGAATAGATACAGGACACCTAAAGCTGGTGGTAGTACCATATTCTAGCACATGATATCCTAGCAGAGCATTACCCAACATCTTGACAGCTGCACGTCCAATAGCCATGGTGTGTCAGGTGTGACTGACACAGGCATGGCTGGTTGAATGACTGGTGTAAGAGTAAGCCATGAGAGGCTGATAAGGGGGCATTGTGCATTAATGGCAGGGTGGACGATTAGGCATGTGTCTCCAAACTATGATAACCAACCAGACAGGTCCACAGCAGACCATGCTACTTGTGATGGTGGTGGCACACCTACTGTCAGCCCACTCAGCATCATGAGCACACTGTAGGGAATGCATGTCTGTAGAAGGGACAGCAGAACAGTTCCAGTTGCAGTTACAAGACACGTAAGACTGAATGCAAAGTCCAGCTGTAAACAGTGATGAACGTAATTTGCAGCACTGTAAACACAAGCAGTGAAGAAGGTGACTAAAACATATGTAGTTATAATAGCAATTCTAGATACATACTCTGACACCTGGAGAAGCATGCTTTCCTCTGGCATATTGATATATTTTCCTTGATCTCACAAGGTATTGAAAAACAGCAAGAAAGCATATGTTATGAACCCCCACTAACTACATATAGCTGTTCTAGAAAACTTAGCTCTCTCTAAGCATTTACCATTTACTCATACTTACAGTAGAATTTCTCTCTTTCATTAACCTCTTTTTCCCATTGGTGGAGAAAGTCAGAGTGGTGCCTCTTCATGTTACTCTGGTGATATATGTACTGCTCACCAGTGTGAGTCATGCTCATGGTATCATGTGGTGTCCTTCCATATCACCTTCCATATCATCATCTATGGGATCTTCTAACAAGGACAGTCCAGGACAGCAGTAGAATCAGAGTGGTGTTCCTTTTAAGAAACAAACAAGTCAACACTTCTTGTAATGGTCTTTGTGAGGAATCTACTTACCACATGGACATTTTCCCTTCCTGGGTAACATGAACCCCAAGTACACAAGTAATGGACGGAAAAGAAGGAACTTCAATGTGGCACTTATCTCTTAATGGGTCTGTAGAAACTAACTCAGTGAAGGGCATTCAGGCAGACTTTCAGATATAACGTTCAGACTGGATTCAAAGAAGTTCCAAGTATTCAATGTTCGTGTGTCACATTTATGCCGTATGTCTGGCAGAGAACATACAGTTGATGTGCGACACTGTGAGGATGTAACGGCTTTGGTATGTTGGTCTGACATCAGGCTATCCTTGGCAGGAGATTCCCACAGGTGATGAATTCTGCAACAGTGATATGGAAGGACATCACGTGATACCATCAGCATGACCCACACTGTTGAGCAGTAGAGATATCACCAGAGCAACATGAAGAGGCACCACTGTGACTTTCTCCACCAATGTGAAAAAGAGGTTAGTGAAAGAGAGACACTCTACTGCAAGTATGAGTAACTGGCAAATGCTTATAAAGAAAGATATCTACTGTTATGGTAAAATTTTACACAATTGTACTTTACCCAGGCAAGGCTGTGCCAGGCAACCATCTTGTACTGGGTATCGTCATAGGTGCTCCTTATCAGACACTCATTCTGTCAGTGTAGGAGGTAGAGAAACATATTGGTCTCCCTCCTGCACCATGTGAGAGCTCTTCCAACCTTAGCCCTCCCAGAACCCATGGCCACTTCACAGGGTGGTATTAAGATAAAAATGGCAGCAATTCACATTGACCCACATTGCAGCAACCCCAACATATGCATCAGTAGGCAACTGAGCAACATAACTTTGTCCAGTGCCACTGCAGAGTTGAGCAACAACAATGTCAGATATGTGAGCAGGGAAGAGACCAGGTTTACTTGGCCACACAAGTTATCAAGCCTGTACTTATCACTTTAATGTACAGTAACTTTCCAATGTGTCAACAATCATGGTATTGTAGTGGCATTGCACCCCCTAGGGGCCATGATGCCAGTTGCAAGCAGCTGACAGACCTGCCCACACATGAGTACTGTTTTGGAGCTTGGGCAAGCATGAGCTCCATAGTTCAGCCTAGGGCTGAAATGCATTGTATTGCATTGCATTAAGTGTGATTCAGAGACTTTTAATGTAAAAATCCTGATTAGCATGATTGTTCTGTTACAAGCCCCAATACAGTGCAATAAAAACACCCACTTCAATTGAGGTGCCTTTTATGCTATGAAGTGGATCCAAAGGAAAAGTAGTGCATTGAGCTATATACAATGTATTCAAAAATCTGCAGTGACATAACACAGGCCAGGGACATGTGTGTATGGGGGGGGGGGACTGGCTGTGTTAGATGTTTTATTGGGAGGGGATTGTTGTCCCACAGTAGCTTGCTGACAGGGGGGGTGAGGAGAATAAGAAAAGATGTGATTGACATTTGCAGGAGGGGTTTAGATTGGTCTCAACAATAAAAAAGTGGTGTGCATGTTCTGCATTAGGGATATACAGGCCAGTGGCATGTGAGGAAGATGGCTGAATAGCACTAAAATATTTTTATCTGGGAAGTTCATTGCTTCACAGCATCTTACCTACAGTGGGATAGGAAGTGCAGGAAGGAATGAAATGTGTAACAGACAACAGGGAATGATGCAGGCAACATACACTACAAAAGTGATTCAATTGAAGTACAAATCCAGTGCAAAAAAGTATTTAAAAATGTTTAAATCATACTTGGGAATCATGTTGTGAAGAGTGAATCATGACAAAATGGAGACTGTACATGAACCTTGAGATGCATTGATGTAGACCTAAGGGATTCATGGATCACTAACACAGAAAGAAGTGTGTGTATGTGCAAACTTGAGTGTACTTAGGACTAGAAACACTGAGGAATTTGGGATAGAGGGAACAGAGGATTAAAACCCAGATAAAATAGTAGCACAACAGTTAAAAGGAAATCTGGGCAGACAAGATGAACCTAAGAATTAATATTTCAGTTGATATTTTTCACATTTCTGAGTTTTCTTAGCCATCTTGAACAGTCTGCATTAAGCTGCATTCCTTATCTGACTTAATTCTACAGCTGGAAGTAATGCAAGCGGCAAAGAATTTCCGATTACCAACATCAGAATTTCACTATATTCTGATTCAAACCATTTACTTTCAGATGCAGGATTCCACTACAGTTCTGTTCTATAAAAGCTTTGAGCCATAAGACTGATGAGCAGTATGCTGACTCAGTGGTCAGAGTTTCGACTTTCTGCTTCACAGCTCTGTGTGACAAGCTCCTGGCTTGAAAGAGTGTTAACAATTTTTCTCTAGTTTCCTCATATATTCTTATAAAGCATGCTATTTGACTGGCTACTAACATATTGTAATTTCTCTTGCAAATGTAGCTGAGGACATTACTAAATATAGTCCTACAGAGTCCAGTTCACTGGTCCGGTTAACAAATAGACTAGTTACATCAGAAATATATACTAAATAGGACCACTCAGTGTAATCAAAAACAGTGGAAGATAATCCACTAAAAAAAATGTATATTTTGAATGTGTACCCAGAATGTTAACAGAATAGCCTTAGAAACTGCCTGGGCTAATTAATACAAGTCCTATAGCCAACAGCAGAAATTATAATTAGGGATTTGATGTATTTTAAGCAGGTAATGAGATCTAGGCACTTTGAACAACATCATACGATATTTGCACGGTGGAATGAGCAGCTTAAATTGTTCCAATGTAATTACATTGTAAACTATAACCTGGTGTTTCTCTTATCAAGCAGCCTGCTGAGTTTTGAGCAGAATCCATAAAGAAAATATTTGTGCAGTTTATGGCAGCCTGAAACAAAACCAGCCACTGATGCTGCAAAGGTGAATATTTCCGCAACTCCAAGAAAACTAGAGAAATTAGTAGCTTGTCAAAAGCATGTGAATCACAGCACTTGTTAGAGTGAAAAGAACTGTGTACTGTACAGTGACTGTGAAAGCTTTGCATCATCAGACAAAACATGTACAAGGAATGATTGTTCTAGAACAATTCAGAAGGCATTGTTCAGGATCAATGAAGATAATAAATGAGAATATTGATTCTCTAAGAGCCTGCAGTGATTTATTTTTTTCTGTAATGCAGTTACAGAATATGATGGTTATCCTGTGCAGAGTATAGACAAATTGATCAGCAGCTTGTCAATTGAGTCAAAGACTGCAGGCAAATTTTGTAGCCAGAGAACCAGAAACACAATCACAGTTGTTAAATGTATTGGATTCTCTCTTTTCTCCATAATGCTTTTTGTCTAGCATGAAATCAGCATTACAGTTCAGTGTCTCGGGGATATAATTTTATTTCTGCTTAATGTTGTGCTGTATAATATTATGCACTGTATCGGTCATATCCTATCTTGTCACTGTCACCGTTCCTACTCTTGCCATCTTGTCTTCTACACTCCTTACCTTCTTTCCTCAGATACATTTTCTGTGTCTCCCTGACCTTTTATTAAGTTCTATTTAGTATCATATTATTTGGCATCAGGTTCTTGTGGCCTGCTTTCGGTACATCATTTTCCTCATAAATAAAAGCACCGTATTTATATTGGCTGCTAGTAATGCATATTCTCTATAACTACTCTCAGCAGAGACTTTATATTTGCATTTATTTGCCATTACCAAGCAGAATACTGCATTTATTTTTCGATATGATTGCTAGTTATTGTACATATCCAATTTTGGTTGTCTCAGGAATGACCTATTAGTCAAGCACTCTTCATTTGAGACTTAATGTTTGTTAAGTTGGTCAACAAAGCTCCCTCCATGCTGGACAATTTATCAGCTTCTTTCCCCCAATCTCCAATGCTGGGTAATTCATCAGCTACACGACAAGTTCTTTTATCAAGCTCTGAGGTGTCAACAAACTTCTAAACAAACTGCAGTAAGACAAAACACAAAATTTTGTGAAACCATTGCTTTGGTCAGTCGATTTTGATCAAGTAAATGCTCTTATTAATAGGTTGCCATTCAGGCAGGCCTTTCCTGTATTTGGCAATGCTGTGTAATCTTACTTATATTCATTTAAGCATATTTTTACATACTTCGATCTTGTCATAAATGATGCATGAAAGATAATTGGATAATGTAAATATAGTATGCATGTGTTTTTCATCTCTTAATTACTGTTGACCCTGTACCCATCTTTTTTGGTGCCCAATAAACCTTATATATTTCTGTGTAAACACTGGTTAATGTAACACCAACCTGTAGCAATGGAACAACAAAGGATACCATAATGCTAGATCAAACATTTATCAAACAAATACCAGTTAAGCACTTTCATTCCATTATTTCAAAAGAACTTCATTAGAACTAATACCCAGTAAAACTTTCCTAGTTTAACTACCCCCACATGATTTTACTATCCAATAATCAGCACACATTAATACAACTAATCACTAAGATTTGTGGACAAAAGTAACCCTTTAAATGTCTTAATTTTAAAACTGATGTCATGGAGACAGAATCGTTTAGAACTGGATAACTTGTGGCATCTAATCTCAACTAACATTCCAGTTCATGCTGATTTAAATGGTCATCAGTAACAAAACACTTCAGGTCTTTGTGTACTTGGTCTAAAATTAAAAACTTAAATTTATGATCATCAAACTGAAGGATATGTCTATAAAGTGCATTTGTAGACTTCCTATTTCTTATATCTAGGAGATTTCATAAATTCTAGTTTTTAACTTTCAACAAAATTTTCTACATAAAATGTGAAATATCGTTCACAGTTCGCTAGATATACAACTTGTGCTGAATTACAAGTATAGTGGTTATTTATCCTGTACTCTTTATCCCTTACTTTAAAATTGTCACCCAGTCTTATGTAAGGGCATTGTGTACAATGTCCACACTTAAACATCCCTTTTTTTCTGAATCCAGTTCCTTCTTTATTATATTTATTGGGTTCTAGCAAGTTTTTTAAATGAATTTCCCTTTTTGAACACTATTATAGGATTGTCACCAATGTCATCTTTGCAAACAATGAACTATCCATCCTAAAAATGTTCCAGTTGCAAATTAGACACTCACTTATTGCCTTACTATCTACAATGTAGGTGTTAATACACATCTTCCTGACAGATTTCCTGTTGTTAATTAATTGTATTATCTATTTCTTCACTTAATTCATTATGTATGACAGTTTTTTCTGTGTTCAGTATCGAAACATAAATAACATTTTCTTTTTTGATTTCCGTTATAAAATCCAGGGGGTAACCCCTCTTTAAAAACATATCCACCAATATTTCTGTTTCTGTTCTGAAGGTGTTTTGTTCAGTTATCATGTTAGCTAATTAGACCATCTGTCCTTTCACCACAGCTTTCTTTTTGAATGGTGGATTTAAACTTCCAAAATGGAGATACATGTTTGAAAATGGTTTTCAATGACTATTGGAAATATAACATAACCTAGGAATATCTTTAGTTAACTCCATATCTAAATATACTACTCTATCCATATTAAAATTTGAACTAAATTTTAAAAATTCACTTGTGTTATTCAACTACCATAAAAACTCCTCCAACTTCTCTTGGGTGTCGGTGCATAAAATAAATATGTCATCTAAAAAGCATGTATAAAAACTCCATGAGTCTCTGTACTGGCTGTTAAAAACAAAACTTGTTTTCCCAATATGTCATTACCAAGTTTGCAAAACTGGGGGCATAAGTTGCACCCATAGCTACTCCTGTTACTTGTTTATAAAATTGTTTGTTAAAGAAAATATTAACCCACACTTGCAATTACTCTCTACGCCATTATAGTTGTGAGCCCTTTGAGGCGTATGTTAAGCAGCATTAGGTGCTGTACTTGAAACTAGTGTCCTGGTGTGTTTTGAATCGGTAACCACAAAAATCTCCGTGTTTTGAATCGGCATTTGAATCTCTTCACAACGCCAATACAGTCGTGACCCCTTTGAGGCGTCTGTTAAGCAGCATTAGGCGCTGCAAACAACGCTAGTGTCTTGTTGTGTTTAACTGAATGTCGGTAACATTATTACTTGATCTTATTGCTTCCCCATTGCCCGTCACTTATTTTTGAATTAGTACTAGCCTGTTTGTGTAACTTAAGCTGTTACAATTGCTTCCCCATTGCCTGTTACTTATTTTTGAATTAGTACTAGCCTGTTTGTGTAAATTAAGCTGTTACAATTGTAATATGGGGGTTACAATGCTATTATAATAGCGAACCTTATTGTGGCATTCTGTTAAGCAGCATTGGACACCACAAACAATGCTAGTGTCCTGGTGTGTTTAATTAATTGTCGGTACCTATAGTACATGATCCTATTGCTTCCCCATTGCCCGCCACTTATTTTTGGCATAGTACAAGCCTGCTGTGTCTATTAAGTTCAGAATTTGTACTAAAGTGTTGTAATGTAGTGGTTATAATACTAATATAATAGCCAACCTCCTAGAGGCGTCTTTCAACCAGCATTAGATGCTAACCTTATTGAGGCGTCTTTTTCAAGCAGCATTAGTCGCCACCAACAACGCTAGTGTCCTGGAGTATATATTATTGGCTTAGTACAAGCCTGTTTTATGTTTTATGTCTATTAAGTGTAGAATTTGTAATGACGTGTTGTAATGGAATGGTTATAATACTAATATAATAGCGAACCTTTGAGGCGTCTTTCTAGCAGCATTAGACGTTAACCTTATTGAGGCGTCTTTGTCTAGCAGCATTTAGTCGCAGCTAACAACGCTAGTATCCTGGTGTGTTTAATTTGATTGTTGGTGTGTTTAATTTGATTGTTGATAACTATACTTACATGATCCTATTGCTTCCTCATTGCCCGCCTCTTCTTTCTTGGCTTAGTGTAAGCCTGTTTGTGTCTACAAAGCTGCTCAATGCTAATACTTTAGCGAGCCTTACTGAGGCGTCTGTTAAGCAACATTAGACGCTGCACCAAAATCTAGCTAGTATCCTGGCGTGTTCTTAATGATTGCTGATAATAATTGCTTGTCCATGTATTTAGATATTGCTATTCACTAAGGCCTGCCTCAACTAAAAGTCTTCATGTGATTAACTGAATGTATAAACTGCTTTTCCTACTATTGTAACTGCTGTTTTGGATTATTTTTCTCCCACTTAGGAATGTTTTTGCTTTAATTACTGCTATTTCAACATCGAAAACAGTCTCTGATTGCTCTAATACATATGTAAACCTGTTACCTATCATTTGTTTGCTTGCCAAATTACTAAGTGAAGTTTATCATAACCTGTAGACCTTCTACTGCACTATTGTTTCCACCTTATTTTTTATCTTTCCTCTCTACCACTTTATTCCACACTATAATCTCCCTCCTCTACTCTGCATTCACTACTTTCTGCTCTCTCCTTCTTCCTTATTTTTCCCCTACCCCATTTTTCTAACTATTTGTTTTTTTTTCTCACTCTTCTTTTCAGCCGCTCCCCAAGGTGTTTTTCCCCTTCTTCACTACCAAACAGAATATCCTTCCTTTCAAAGAGAAGATGGCAGTGGACAGTCTGCTTGATCTATATTAAGCTTACTGGGACCCTATCTCCCTAAAGAGACTCAGTGTATGTACTCTGTCTTACATATGTTTTTCTAGCATCTACTTTACTTGAGCAGCATTCTACCTTGGTACGCGTGAAAGCAGCCTACCAGTGGTCACTGCACAGGCCCCCCCAACCCCATCCTTGGCTTACAGTCTACTCCCCATAATTACCTCTATCTAACTTCTATATACCGAACTTCTAAGTGGAACCTCATCTCCTCACAGTGCACCTCCCTCCTTTTTCCACTAGGTGGCAGCATACTCCTAATAATTAAGCCCAATAATAACTCCCCCCTTACTCTCCACTAACTCTACCTAGAAAGTGTCTCTGCCCCTCACCAAGAAAGCTGTAATTCTATCTCTCCACACACATATACCTGTTTTAGAAAGTGTCTCTGCTCCTCACCAAGAAAGCTGTACTTTTATCTCTCCATACACATATACTCATTTTACTAGAATGTTTTCCCCAATAAATTAAGAAACTAAGAGTTTTTAGTACAAAAAAGGTTTGTAATCCAAATACCTGCACCCCTGCAGTAGTTCTCCTTCTTCTGCCTCAGGTCACTGATTGTTTTTGGGCCTTCCCACCTTATTGGCTCTTCCCGCTCCATTCGCCCTGCGGGCTCACTCTGCTCCCCTAACCTGCCCCCAATTTTCACCCACCCCCAGTGGTTCTACATTTATCCTTAGCCCAATAGTCCCACCCCCTCCCCAACCAATCAGGATACACCTTACTATTAGGCCTTCCCTCTTCTCCAGCCAATCAGGATACACCCTCCACCCTCCCACTTTCTCCACCCTACCTACTTCTCTATACCACACCCCCAACACACAATCTCATATCACCTTCTCTTTTAACATTAACTGTCTCCCATTACCATGCTCAGCCTTCCTTCCAAAGTCCTTCTCTTCTCTCCCTTCATCTTGCTTCTACTATCACTATACCATTTAACCTCCTATACTAACTCCCATGTGCCCTCTCCCCCTTTGACTCCCCAGCACCACCACACATCCCACTTCCACAACATCTCAGCATCTTTAGTTCCTTCCCACCCTCTCCTTCTCTTAAAAATAAAACTTTTTCCAACCTCTAACAACAACTACAAACTTAAACCAACTCACTACCAATATCATCTATCAAAACACAAATCTAATAAACATATCCCCAATTGTACTTACCTTCATTTAGCTGGCGACATACACCCCAATCCAGGTCCAAACTTCTCTGCTACAAATCAGCCTTGCACCAACAATAAAACTACTCATAAAAACCTCAAGTTCCTCACAATCAACACTCAAAGTTTAAAAAATAAATTAACACTTTTCCATGCCTGGCTCACCCATAACTCCCCAGACATAGCAGTCATCTCTGAAACCTGGCTAAAACCTCACATTAATGACTCTGAATTCCTACCTCCAGGATTTCATGCTCTCCAATCTGACCGCACTAATAGAAGAGAAGGTGGAGTTGCTTTAATCTACTCTAACCTCCTAACTATGACCCCATACCCTAACACCATTCCCTCTTTTAATAATGCAGAACTAGTTATTGGCATACTAAAAATAAACAACCACAAAAGCATCTGTATTATTTCCCTCTACATTCCTCCTGGTAACAATACCAATACTTTGGAAGACATCCTCTCATGATCCTCATCTAACATTAAACTAGAAACCTTTATTTTGAGAGATGTAAACATTGACTGGGGAAAAATCAATAACCCTAATCCCTCCATAACTATCAACCTATTCAACTTCACTCAACTTACTAACTCCATTACTAGACCTAACAAAACTAACCCCCCTGGCACCATACTTGACTGGATACTAGTATCGCATCTTAACAAAGTTATAAAATCTGGTGTCAGTCCTGACCCATTAGGAGACCACCTCCCTGCCTTCTCCATTCGAGCCACCCCCTACTCCCGTCTCTCTCACCACTTTATTCAAACTCGTAACCTAACTAACTTTAATCAAAATTCTTTCTCAAACTCCCTTAAGCTAACTAACTGGAACCCCCTAAAAACTCTGCCTCTAGACGAAGCTGTTGACTATTTCAACTCCACATTCTTAACTGTCCTTAACTCCCAAGCTCCAATAAGAAGAAAAAGAATCAAAATTAAAACCACCCCTTGGCTCACCAATGAGACAAAAAAGATTATGCTTCAAAGGGATAAAACCTGGAAAGCCTACCTTAATCACAAACAGCCTGAAATGTTCCTTAAGTTTAAACAACTAAGAAACCTTGCCAAAAAACTAGTCATTACTGATAAAAAATCTTACTACATCAAACTACAAGAAAACCACACAAGAAATCCCAGACAGTTCTGGAACTCCATTAACTCCCTCCTTAGACCAGGTACAAAAAACAGTCCCTGTCCTGACACCAGCAAATCTGACCCAGAAATTGCCTCACTGTTCAGTTCTTTCTTCACCTCTTCTATTGCTGAACTAACCAAGACTTTCAGCAACAACAACCCTCCCTCCTAATCAATCTTCCTTTCCCTTTTCACCCCCACCCACTTTCGACCTCAAACCAGTACCCACCAACCTAATAAAGAAACTTCTCTATAAACTAAAGCCATGCTCCAATGCCCCTGATAACATCCCATCCTTCCTAAAGATAGCTTCTGACTCCATTGCTATACCCATCAGCATTCTAATAAATAGGTCTCTACTCGAATCCTATGTACCCAAACTCTGGTGTTCTGCTTTCATCCTTCCACTTCACAAAGGAGGCAAAAATTGTAATGTCTCCAATTTCTGTCCCATTGCCATCCTCTCCCCTATATCCAAAATCCTAGAAAAATGTATCCACCTACAGCTCATGCCTTTTCTTACTGAACACCAACTACTCTCCTACCCAGCACAGCTTCCGCCCAGGACACAGTACTAACACCACCCTTCTCTCCTTCCTTCATTCTGTGAACTCTGAATGTGACTCCGGTAACATAGTATCATCCATTCTACTTGACCTATCCAAAGCATTTGACACCATCTCCCACTCAACCTTAGCCAAAAAGCTCTTTGCTGGTTCTCTAGCTACCTTTCAAACAGGTCCCAGGCTGTGAAATGGGGCCAAGCAACATCTACCTTCCTTCCTACCCCTACCGGAGTATCTCAAGGTTCCATTCTTGGCCCATTACTATTCAATATCTTTATTAACAACTTTCATAAAGCCATCCCCAACACCACAATTGTGCAATACGCTGATGATTCCACTCTGATCTGCCAAGCCCCTAACCTAACAGAGCTCCAAGCTCTAACCCAAACAGCATTTTCAACCACTGAAAACTGGATGTTCCAAAATCACCTCTCCCTAAATGGCAACAAAACTAAGATCCTGCTCTTCTCCCCCTCCAAATCCTCATCTCTTGATAAAAACTCTATCCAAATAACCAGCCTTAACAACTCCATGATTGAAATAGTAACCTCCACTAAACTTCTTGGTGTTACAATTGATGACCAGCTCAAATTCAATACTCATATTCAGCTAAACATCAAAAAACACATATAAAACTTGGCTTACTGTATAGAAACAACCACTTTCTGTCCCCTTCCACTAGGCTAACCCTTGCCTCTACTTACCTCCTTCCCTCTCTACTATATGGCGCTCCTCTGCTCACTAATCTATCATCTACTCTTACCTCCAAACTGAAACAATGTATAACAAAATCTCCAAATTTGCCACTAAATCCAAATCCTCCTCTCATCACTGCACCTCCCTTCACTCTCTAAACTGGCTTGAACTCCTCAATCATTTTAACTTTCTCCAACTCACCACAGTCCATAAATTAGTGTTCCACCCTACTAACTGTCCTGCTCTTTCCAATATTCTTCAACCCTATACCCCCCTCAGATCCCTTAGATTTTCTCACCAAAACCGGATCACAGTACAAAACCCAAAGCACCCAGCAGGTCAACTTCTCTTATCCTTTACCCTAGCTAAAAAATTGAATGCCCTACCCACCTCTCTAAGAACCTACAACAACCTAGACAACTTCAAAACCCAACATTATTCTCACCTTTATCTAAATAGGATATGCAACTGCACTCTTCAACCTACACCAGTCCAACTATCCTCCCCTTCTCTCCAGGCTAACCTCTATACCTTCCTAATCCTCTTCTAACCTCTCCTAAAAACTAAATGTATAAGCTACTAAAGCATTTTTGCACTATATGCTTAAGCTACCCAGGCGAACCTCCTTACCTTCCTCACCTCTTCTAAAATACTAATTGCATAAGCTTCTAAACGTTAAAGTTTTAAATTGTTTCTTTGCTTTTTATACAATATGCCAATCTTTTCCTGCTGAACTTAACTGAAACTGTTAATACTTTTGCTAATTTAGCAAGCTGATATTGGTATTGTAGACTATTTTGTAGCCACCTGTTAATTGTAATGTTATCTGTGTCTAAAACTCTTTCTTATAATTAAAATTGTTGTTTCTGTGGAGCTTTTCTCCCCGGGCCTCCACTGAAAATGGGCCCCCAAGCCCAGTGGACCTCCCTGGTAATCAAACTGAAATAAATAAATAAATAAAATAAATAAATTCTTAAACACTAACTCCATTAATATAACCGCCACATTAACCTTTTTATCCTCCATTTCTGCTAAATCAAACAACTATTCTTTAAACCAGTTTAGCCCTTCACCACGAGGAATCACTGAATATAAATTGTTGACATCTATATTTATAAATATGCTTTCAGAACTGTACTCCAACTTGTTTATTTTAGCTAAAAATTGCCATTAGTCTTTGCAGGCATGAGGCACTTTTTTCAAACTATCTTTTAGAAGATGCTACAGATATTAAGCTGTAAAATAAGTTTTAGATCTGGTCGCATCAACTATAGGTCTCATGGGGGGATTCTCGGGCACTCCAAATATTCCTGTTACTATTGGTTTGTCATTCATCATATAATCATATTCATTTTTATCTATTTATCCCTGCAGTAGCATATCTATCAGAATATAGTCAGTTATATGATATGCTGTCATAATTTCACTCTGAGACATTTCAACATATTTGTCCCCCCTCAGTATGTTTGTCATTTTTGCCTTATATTCATTGTCATACATTATGACTAACCCTCCCCCTTTGCCTGGTTTCATGACTCTTAAAATGATTTTCAGTACCTACTGCATTAAACAAATTGACTTCATTAATATTCATATTAAAAAATCTGTGTGTGATATGTTGACATATAATATTTCTTACTATCGTATTCACATACTCTTTCATACATCTGAAAGTAACTATTAAGTGTAGGGTTAAAACAACTTAATCTCTTGAGTGTATACATGTTAGAACAAGAATTTAAATAGCAGTTGAGCCACATGTTATCCAGGTCTAAACGATTCTGTCTCCATAAGTTCCATTTTAAAATTAAGACATTTAAAGGGTTAATTTTGTCACATGAATCTTAATGATTAGTTGTATTAATGTGCATTGATAACTGGATAGTAAAACCATGTGGGGGGATTTAAATTAGGAATTTTTTATTGGTTACTAGTTCTGATGAAGTTCCTTTGAAATAATGGAAGGAAAGCATTGAATTTGTATTTGTTTAAAAAAGTTTTGATCCAGCATTACAGTATCCTGTGTCATTCCAGTGCTACGGGTTGGTGTTACATTAGTTTATTTTGTCCTGTGGAAGTTTCAGTTTGGTTAAGATTTAAATACTGGTTAACTTTTTTGTAGGATTTATCTTACTTAATTTTGTATATCTGAAGCTTTTTCTCCTTAGGCCTCAAGAGAAAATCCACCTAGGTGTTCCTCATAATCAAGCAATAAAACTTAATAACTAATTAATTAACAAATACTCCAGGTTCAAATGGTTGGAAATTTCAAACCAGAAGTACCAGTTACCAGGCAGAGTATAAAAAGGTAGTATTTTTGAGTTGCCTATGCTAAATTTGAAGTAAAGCATGTAGGCAGTGACATATAGTCTGTGTGCTTAAAGGTGATGCTAAATATTTCTAAGCAGTCTTACTCCTAAAATCAGGAAACTCGACAGGAAATGTTTACTCCTGAATGACAGCGGTAATAGAGTTGAGTTCTATATTTGTCTAATTGCCAATATTTTTTATTGATCATGTGAAGAAAATCCAGAGAAGCTATGATTTGGATTGTAGTCCATATGGAGACAGTATGGCTGCACTTGTTATTACATACAGTACTTTTTTGAAGAATCCACTGGTCTGTTGTCTGAAGCCAATATTTTGATGGGAAAATCTTATTCTGTGGAAACAAGACATTCTTTACACATCAAAAATATGTTCTGCAATGTAAAGCGATATATTACATCAAAGTAACTTGAATTTGTTTACTAGGATATTGTACTTAAAAATCATTGTGATATTACCCTGTCAAAAGCTAGTGAACATCTCAGCTTCACAGCAAAAATACACAACAGGAAGCTTTCCATATTAAAGAAAAATCTGAACCAACTGTCTTTGGGGAAGTCACAGTGGGACTTCCCTTTATGCGGTTTATTGCCACTACCTTTCTGTAATATGCTAAGGAAGTGTACATGGGCACCAAGCATACTGAATAAAGCCAATGTATTATCCGCAGTGGTGCAGTGGTAGTATTGTTGCCTCACAGCAAGAGGTTCTCCCATTCGATTCTCGGCTGGAGTGCAGGGAGTGCCTTCTGTGCGGAGTCTGCATGTCCTCCCCACGGTCGAGTGGTGTTCCGAAAGACATGCATGAATGGGCATGCCTTCGTTGAAGGTTGGGCGTCGAGCTGGCGACCCCTAACTGGGAAAAGTCGAAAGACAAACAACAACAACATTATCTAAGCATTGAATACTATGCACCAATTATCTTTTAGGGTTATTTGACTGCTCACTTTTGTTCAAACAAGCATTTTATACTACTCAATTTTGTATATTACTCCCTTTCAGATTATATGTACTTAATTGCTTCATTAAGATAAATATTTTTCTGGTGCAGCTATCACTGATTAGTTACTATGTATCAGTTGCTATGTATAAAAGATAAATGTGTACTTGATAATGTAGCTTAGATTAGATACTTTGTCACTAGTGCTCTTCTGCACAGTGTAACTTCAAATAACTCCTAAATTAAAATGTAAGACAATCGGGTGTTTTTTTAACCCTTCATGATCTTGTTCAATAAAGGTCTCTTGACTGGTATAGTGGATTCTCATGCCAGATAAGGACTGGTCATCGACTTACTCACTCTTTTGCCAGGTAAGGACTGGACACAGAGTTTTTCTTGTGCAGCTTATTATCACAATGGGTCTTAAAGCTTCTAACATTCCTATGAGCAGTTTACCAAATGCAGTTATCTTGACACCTATTGTGTCACTGTGGATTAAATAAACTTGCATGATACAGCAGATTTTTTTTTTGTAAGGTAGGGTTCTGTAGCCACTGCACTTTGATGAAAGCATTCACTTACAGATACCAGTTCCCTAAATATACTATGAGGTTAAACCAACTATAACAAAGTTAAATAGTTGACCCATTTTTCTGTGCCGGAGCAACCTTTGAGATAGTATATTTAGTGACTGGGACTGTGGGGCTACAACATCAAATGGGGTGCTGGAGTAGTGTGGTCAGTGACTCATGCTATTTTAACGTTATCAGAAGTCAATCAAAGTAGCTCTGCCATGAGAACTAATCAATATGCCTGCAGAAGCTTACTGTTTCTTGACATGGACAGTCTCTCCTCTCAGATGTTGAGAATGCCATCTGTACAAAAAATGTCAGTCTATTCTTTGAACTCAGTAAGGCACACCACTCTTTTACCATAGTATTTGAAATCCACTTAGAAACTCTCTTTGTAGTATCTGAGGTGTGCTCAACTTTTGTGCATTGAATATCAGGCCTTTCGAGCAGTTGTCATATTAGACATTTTGCAAGTACCCCTTCTTTTGAACAGTGACACTCAAACTTGTTTCATCAGGTTACCTCTGGATCTGAAATCTTGCAGAGGCAGTGATTTCTGTACTGTGAATGAAAATGCAAAATATTATCTTCTGTCTTGTGTAGTATTTAATAACTTCATACATGTTACGAAGACACTGCATGAGTCTTTCAGCTAAACCACTGGTTGCTGTGTGCACATACATTACTGGAAGAAATTATTGCAGTTTAATATAAACACAACACTTTTCTCATGTAAACTGTATTTTGTTGACAATTATAGCATGTTCAGATAAGCCTTAAACAGAAAATAGTGTTTGTTATTCATAAACAGTTCTGTAAAATCAATATAAAACCTTTCTCAACCTGCACTAGGAAACACCAGCTCATGTATTGGTACTTGGCTTGACATTTAATGTTGCTCATGACATGGTACTTTGTCTTGAAACTTGCTTTCAAATGTTTTATCATACTTTACTCAGCAGGCAGACTTTAGACTTTCTAATGAATTTCTTCTATGTTTACAATGTCAGAGTCACCTCTATGGAGTTTTCCAACACAGCACTTTTCAGCTTCCATGGGATGATTGCACAAATTCCCTCCAAATGTCAAGACCTCTTTTCATGAAATGACATAATCTTCTTTTGTGGAATATTTTTTAAATACTAAATCTACTTTTGGAGTGCGTTCTTCCATCACTAAACTCAGTTTTCATGACAGCAGATAATTAGTTTTAGTTACACATGCTGCTACAGCATCTTTAACCAGAATATCAAATGATTCACATTATCTGTGATTCTGTCTGTCACTCTAGCTCAAATTTCTGGTAATGAAATTATATACAGTCTGTTTTTGAAGAGTTTGTGTGTTGGGGGGACAGGGGAATGCTACCATCTGGTCTTGACTATTTGTCATGCTACCTGCATGTACCAAGCAGCAAGTTTTAAGGAGGATATAAATGAAGTAGTGTGGGATTAATTAATTAGGGATACTTTCACACATTCACATTTTAATACAAATATCAGAGGAAGTTTACAGAGTAATTTGGGGCATTTAAGTTGGACTGCACATGAGTTATATTTTTGTAAAGATGGGCCAGAAAGGATGGCTTAACTTTATTTGTGATATAAAGTGTGCATGCAAGATCTGGATGAACTTTAATTGGTAAATATTGTCAGAAATGTGTTCATACTAATAAAGAGCAGAGGTGGAGGAGCTTTTGAATAAGTGTTTGATGGGAAGGAGAAGAAAGGTAGATAGGACAGCAGGGAATATAAATAGTGGTATCGCTGAAATGTAGTAGGGCAAAGGTCGCTAATAAGGTGGTAGGGTAAATAAAGTCAGGAGAAACAATTTCAGGATATGTACAGGAAGACAGATTTTTTCCACTCCTAGATGAGAATATTGAATGGAACAGTTATTGATTATGAATGGCCACTATTGCCAATGCCAAGTGCTGATATGACAAAATAAAAACACAGAAAATGCAGAAGAGGAGCAAATAATGAACATCATTCTTTTCCTTTAAAGTATTTTTTGTAGGGGGGAAGTCCCCCAGACCCCTGAACTTGTATATGTGTATGTATATATATATATATATATATATATATATATATATATATATATACAGAGAGAGAGAGATAGAGAGACACACACTTTGGGATTGACATACCTTTGAGAAAAAGGGAATATTCATTTTTTGGCCTTTCAGTCTCTACATTGCAGGACTCACTTCAGTGGGTCCTGACATTTGAAATATTTACCCTGTGAACAATAAAATCATATAAAGAAGGTAGGTGCAAGCTTCTTTGTGTAGATTAAGAGAAAAGATGCAGAGGAACAGATGGGAATGGAAGTAAGAGTGTTACAAAGCATTTAGAGAAGAGACTAATGCTAGAAAAGCATGTAGTACATAATGTCACCTCATGCAGACTCTTACCTCCCAACTGGGGGGGGGGGGGGTGGAGCATAGAGTGATAAATGAATTTGATAATTCCACAGAAAAGACCACCAACCAACGAAGTATCCTGAAAACTGTCTTTAATAGACGTGACAACAATAAAAACAAACAGCAAAGGCCTTACTTATGAGGAAGATAGTCTGGAAGTGTTGTCTGCAATCTATTGCAACAGCTGTATGGCAACAAACGCAAATATATTGTGTGTGATGCCTAGAGGATTTGGTCTAAATGCGATATAGATTAGACCAGGAACTACACTCTTATGCATCAAACAGATACTCAGGTTCGAGAAGCAGCCTAGGTAGAGAGGTCAGGTGACCAGCAAATGACTATATATAGTATTGGGTTCTTCCAATACGCATCTTAATAAAGCCTGGTATTAACCAGGCGAAAGCGCTCGTTTTGAATTGGATTGCTGTTCGTTTTTATTGTTGTCACGTCTATTAAAGACAGTTTTCAGGATACTTCGTTGGTTGGTGGTCTTTTCTGTGGAATTATCGTACTTCTTGGTTTTGTGACTTACTGCACCTTCGCGTTTGGGTTTTTGATAAATGAATTTGGCAAAAAAAATGATAAAGCTATATAGAGGGAGCATAAGTATTCCAATAAGAACCTGCTGTTTACAGTGATGTAAAAGCCATAGAAATGTGAAAAGAAAATGAGATTATTTCAAAGTTGTGCTAAAAAGTGCTCAAAACAACACAGATAAAACGTTTATTTTTCACTGTAGCTGTGTTTGATCTAGCTTGGATCCTTGATAATGAAACAAGCTACTTGAACCTAGGTGTATTTAAATTAGCATCCTTCATACTGCCATTACAATACATAACAATTTTAAAGGTTGTTCTTAATGTTTTCTGCAAGTGATTCTTAATGCAAAACTTTACTACAATGAATGGTTTTGTTTAGTGACTTAGAAAACATGCATCTTGAATAACAGTTTTAGAAAATTGGGAAAAGTTTTATAAATCATCTGTTGATGTTTTTTTCTTCCTGTGTAGCCTCTGTACATCATCACCAGAATGGTCTGTCATATAGCTGGGTGCATTACTGATATTGTTATGTATGAAAAAAAATGAAATCAGCCCGTGAGAACATTGTGAATTGATAAAACCATGTATAATAAACACTGCATGCCCACTTCTCAGACAGCAATGAGTTTATAGGTATATAGGTAAATACTAGGCTATTTGAGCAATTTCAACTTTTTTGTGCTCAAATTAATGTATCCCATTTGGTTAGAGATTGACCTGACCCATCCCATGGTCGATAATTATATATTACCCCTTGTGCGAATAACTGTGATTATAACATAGATAATTTAAGGGGATCCATGCATGGGATAAAGCATTTAGAAGCTACTCCAAGATCACACTATTTCCCCACTGTACTGTGATCTCAGAGTTGGTATATATAATTAGTTGGGGTGTGGGGGCATGGTCCCCCAACTAAGAAGAGTTGAGTGTGTGATAAATACTATTTTAATGTACTATATTATTTTATAACTACAGAATTACAGCAAAAGTATATTGAGATATATCCCTGCTGCTGGCCAACTATGACACTTTAGTGATTTTTTTACGATGATATGCCTATATGAAAACACTGCTGTTAGATGTTTTCTGTTCGGGGAAAAGCTGTTCAATTGCCATTACTTTCGATGGCTGAAAATAAACCTGTTTTCTATTACAAGAAATGAGCATGCGCCATAGTTTCTTAACATTTGCATTAAATGAAAAGTCTTTCTCCTAAGAATTTATATTTCATTAAACCTTTTATTGCCATTTTTTCCAATGTTAGCCTCCATAAAAAATCTTTTCATCTCATAAACACACAAAATATGTCTTTCTGCATCCATATGCAAGAAAGTATTAGCTAATTCCTTCCATTGTCTAATATAATAAAATATATTCATCATCAACTTATACCCCAGTATTTGGTAATGAACACCCCAAATATATTTTCCTGTTAATACTCAGATATTCTCTAATAATATAACTAGAAATAGTTTTATTTTTTGTCAAAATGCTATTCAACACATCTTCATATCTAAACCACAATATTGTCTCCATTATACAATTGTCTAATGAATTTATATAAAATCTAATGAAAATACAGAGATGCAGGATAAACTATAGACCTCCATCAGGTTTCTTACAATACAGTGAGCCTCTTTTGATAGGAGAATATATATCTCTATTTAAAAACATTATTTTAACTATTGTTTTTCTCTATCCTTGGGACATGGTTAAACATTTCTCACTTTCCCTGAGTAGAACTGATGTAATTTCTTGTGCGAAAACAAATAAACTCTCCAGATACTTTTTAAACTACCTAAAATCTGATCCCATTGTGGGAGGGTGGCCTAATGGTTCAGGTGTTTGCCTTACAAACACAAGGTGCGGGGTTTGAGTCTCACAAGGGATAATTGGCTAGTCTTAAAATAGCTCACAAGGGTAGTTAGCCTAGTACTAACCTATGAACCTATAAAAATGTCTATATCTCCAAACAAACTTCCAAAATCTGAATATTCTTTTAATGAAAAATATTATAAAATGGTTTAGCCAAAACAAAGCCCTTACATTTTTGAATATTAAAAAAACCTATACAATCCGTGATCAACAACATTAAATGCAAAATAAAAATCTTCCATATTGACTACAATACTTAAGTCATTTGCATAAGAAATATAAATTGGAATTGATACATCAGGAACAATATGAAATGCTTAATGAAAACAATGAGCAATACATTTTGTAATAACCGCATTCATAACTAAACTAAATAATCCACTAAGGGGGCATACCTGTTAATACCCATTCTAACTTTTTATTCTCCTTCACAATTCTCCATTTACCAGTGGTGGTGTAATCCATGAATTCTGATAAATATATTGTAGTACTAAAGGTATTGCACTGCTTAGAAACTTTATTGTGCAATGGTATCAAATGCTTTAGCCACATCATAGGTGACCGACAATCCTGCATCATATCTTATACTATCTGCAAATTCATGTAAAAGTACTGATATATTTTTGATGTGTGTTCCATGTATTCCAAAGACACCCAAAGGAAAAAAAGAAGTTCCTTAATCTTTTTTTGTAACAAGTATTAATTAGAGTTAATGTTCTCTAATTATTCAATAAGTTTAATCTTTTAATATATAAAGTTCAGTATTCATTCACAAATTCTCATTTTTACTGCTATTATTTAACCACTCATTTAAAGGATTAAATATTTTTTGAAATAAAGTCTTAGAAGTATAAAAAGTAACTGCATTCCATTACTACCAGGTGTTAAATACTTAGTGACTTCTTTTAAAACATTTAGTTCTTCCACTGAAATAGGCCTATCCAAAACAACATTCTCAGTCTCAGCCGGCTGTGGTACTTACTATATTCTACTTAAGGCTGTATAACCCACATACATTTTAGAAACATAAAAGTTGCCGGCTATGGTCAGTTAGGAAACATTCCTTTTGCATTCATTGATTAAATAGGAATTAGAGCTAGCTAATTAGGAGTAAGAGTTGAAAAACACTTTTCTTATTCGAGGTGTTCGCCGACATTCCTCTCCAACAAGAGCTCTGATTTTAAAACTGTTCTTTGACTGCATTGATTTTTGAATTTGTTTCCTACCCATCTACTCAGTTATTGTTGTGATTTTAAACTTCTCTCTATGGTGGTATCCCTGCTTATTTTACAGAACTTTGTTGTTTTAGAAGAGCAGCCTTTAGCAAACTAGAGGTACTTCATTTTCTAATCTGATTTTAAACTTGGAAGCTTTTTAGATGTATCCCCTACTTTAAATTAAGCTTTAGTATCCCCTCACAGTACAAATTTTACTGGACACAGATAGCACAGACTGGTAAGGTGCTCCCATTAGACTCTTAATGCTTGAATTAGCCTCTGTTTCTTATCATCCCCTCTCATTCAATGCAGACTGTAATATTCAGTGCTTTAATCTGAATTGTGTATTGTTCTTTTCTGTGTTTTTTACTTGTTTTAACCAAAAGTCAACCGTTTGCATTTTTAACTTGGTCTGGGACCTTAATCTTGTAGAAGCCTTCACAGTAGTGGAAGAAGTTTGAGTTGCTACAGGATCTGAGCCTCATTTATTTAATTTCTACATTTTACTGTTTGAGTTTTACTTAGTCTGGGGACCTTAGTCTTGTAGTATCACTCACAGTAGTAAAAGAATTAAGGAATGCCGCAGAATCTAAGCCTTACATATACAATTACACTGCATTTTTACTGTTTACTGATTGAATTCCTAGGTCTTCTCCTGTAACCTGTGCTGAGCTATGTAGCAGTGGTTTACAGTGCCCTGCATGGACACAGGCACCAAGAATTTTAGTTTTTCATATAAAACGTCCTCTGTTTTCTCAAGAGTCTAGCTGAGTATAGAGCAACTAGTTTGCCCACTGCATTATCCCAGGAGTGTTGTTTTAGATCAGTCCTAGCCTCTTTCCCAGCCCAACAACTCCAAATTTAGTTAGTTACAAACCCTCTTGAAACACACCTCATAGATCACAAAAAAGTTGATCCACAGCCATGGATTTGCACTTTTCTACTTTCTCTATAGCCAGCCTGTTGGAAATGGGAATCCTGAGACAATGCAGCAATTGTTCATAGGTAGGTACTAGGCTATTGGCCCTAGGGCCTATACAAGCCTAGCCAAAAAGGTACCCTGGCTTTCGCCACCCAAGAAAATTATTTTCCTGTGCCCCTGTCAAGCAGAACCACAGAAGTGATCCCCGGGGTGAATTTCCTATTACCCATCCAATCATCAAGATTTTTCTTGAAGAGTGCTAATGAGGAGCTCTGTTTGACATAGATAGTTAGTCTGTTCCAGAATATGGGAAGTCTCTGGGACAGGAATCTATCCCTCCAGCATGTTCTGTTTATTGTGGTGACAAGGTTTAGGTCCCTAGAGCATGTAGCTCAGAGGGATTGGGATTTTAAGTGGAGCATGTCCAACAGCTCTGGGTTTGACATAGCTTTGTATGTTAGGCAGAGATCGCCTCTGAGTAGGCGATATGCGACGGAGTAAAGCTGGAGTTTTTTGAGACGGTCTGCGTAAGACATCTGTTTGAGGCCAGTAATCCTCTTTGTGAGGTATTTATGCGGCCTTTCCAGTTGTTGTAGATGTCTTGTGAGGTACATACCAAAAGGGGCATTGTACTCTATAATGGGTCTAATGAGTGATGAGTAGAGGGGAACAATGACCTCTTTTTTTCTGGATGAGAAACCTTTTGTGATGAGGTGTGCCACATAGAAGGATTTCCTGACCACTTTGGTGATGTGATTATCAAAGGGGAGACTACTGTCCACCTGTGTCCCAAGGTCTCTTATCACACTTTCAGTGTTAAGTAGACTACCACCTATGTGGTAGTTCATGGGTATAGAATTTTTACCAAAGGGGATGACAAGGCACTTTTTGGCATTGAGCTTGAGACCATGTCTTTGACACCAGGCATCTGTCTCAGTGAGGCCCTTTTGTAGGATGTCCACATCGTTAGGAGTTTCAATTATGGCTCCTAGTTTGCAGTCATCTGTGAATTTAGTTAGCCTAAGACCTTCTGTGTTAGCCTGCACTTCAGAGAAGTAGATACCAAACAGGAGAGGACCCGGGACTGAACACTGCGGTACTCCACTTGTCACTGGTCTGAAGTCTGATTTGGAGTCTGCTACTTTCACAGTGTGGGTTCTTTCAGTAAGCCAGTTGGCAACCCATCTTGTGACATAGGGATTTATACCTAGTTTAGTGAGTTTATCTATAATTTCAGAGTGGGGGATGGTGTTGAACACCTTGGCGAGATCTAGATAGGCTGTGTGAACCTCCTTACCCTCATCTATGGCTTTGGTGACTACTTCAAAGAAGTCTATCAGGTTTAGGAGACATGATCTGCCTTTTACAAACCCAAACTGTGTGGGGTCCAGGGTTTGGAGATCTCCAATGTCTTTGTTTATGAGTTCCATGATGATACGTTCCATGGCCTTGCAGACGAGGCTCGTCAGGCTAATGGGGCAGTAGTTCCCGGGGTCTCTTGTGGCTCCCCCTTTGTGGAGTGGGATAACTGTCGCAGTGCGCCATTCAATGGGCACAAAGCCTGAGGTGAGGCTATGACTGAACATGGTACTTAGGTGGGGTGCCAGTTCATTCTGTAGTTCATGTAGAAGGCAGCCTCGGATGTTGTCAGGTCCCATGGATGCTGTGTTCTTGGCTTTGGAGAGTGAAGTTTTTACCTGTGCAGCCGTGATTACAGGAACTTTGCATTCTTCCTGTATAAAGATGGGCCCTTTAGGGGGTGAGAGGGGGGTAAAGTTAGCACTGAACCTATCTACCAGGATGTTGGCAATATCAGTTGGTTCTGTATATTTAGTGTCATTGTGCTGTAACTCAGAGCAGATCTGAGTGTTGCCATTGAGATTTTGACATAGCTATAGAATGCTTTGTGGTTGTCTTTAGAATCAGTGGCAATTTTGTTTTCATAACTAGCTTTGGAGGATTTCATGATGGATCTCAGCTTCTTACTGAGGCTGACCAGGGAGTTACTCCAATCATGGGATTTTACTCTTTTTTGCAACAGTTTCTTTCTTCTGTTGTAGAGTTTGTTTATGGCAGAAGACCACCAGATTGGCTTCCTTTTTTTGGAGGATAGCATCTTGGTTCTGTTAGGGATAGCACAATCCATGCATTCGTGTAAGTGCTTATAAAGTGCATTTGTGTAGGATTCAGCAGTCGTACCTTTATTGTCCATCTGTTTGGGTGTCATGAAGTTTGCCACTTCTGTCTTAAGAAGCGTGAAGTTGGCTTTGGAGAAATTTTTTACTGTTGTTTTCCTTATGGGGGGTGGAAGCGGGATGTGGATGTCTAGGGTGATTAGCTTGTGGTCGGATCTGACCAATGAGGAGCTGACCTCTGGTGTGGAACACTGGTCACCCATGTTGGTGATAACCAGGTCTAGGATATTGCTGCATCTGGTGGGGGTGTGGATAAGTTGATCCAAAGCGTTGGAATTGATGATTTCCAGAAAATGTTGAGCAAAAGAGTTGGTACATGAGTAGTTTTCCCAGTTAATGGTAGGGTAGTTGAAATCACCCATTATTAGAGTGTTGGGTTGTACCTTAATATTTTCCAGTGTATCAAGAAAAGAGGAGTGGGAATCCTGGGGCATGGTGGGGGGTCTGTAGCAAGTTACAATTTGGATTGTGGTTTTGCCCAGAGTTAGTTGAACTTGGATAATCTCGGATGCATTATGCTGAGCAACTAGCTTGGAGGTGTGGATATCCTTAATGAATATGGACACGCCTCCACTTTGGAGTTGGAATACATGTCTCATGTTTAATGACAACCAGCTTATTCTTAAGTAGACTGATTCAATATTTGAAAGATGTAATTATGCTATGTCTTGGAGGCAAAGCTCTCACATACAGACACAAGTACCAGCATCAGTCTGTCATAGTCCACGTGGGTATTAATGACCTGAAATGTACCCCCCTGGACTAAATGAAGAGAAACATGAACGAGCTTTCAGAATGTGTCCCAGGTGGTTTACTATTAAAGTGTGAAAAATCAAAATGATTTTCCACTTTTTGATCAAATTCGTTATCTGAATTTGTTAATACAGAATTGCCAAGATGTCTGAAATAGTAACCACGGAATCGATATTCGAACACCAGAAGTTCCAGTATCAAAATTCCGTGTTACCAGTAATGTTTTTACAGTGGGATAAGCCCTCCTGCACCCTGCACACCCCATCCATATTATATATTCCAACTCCAAGACTGCACTACAGTGAGGAAAAGGGTACATTTCCTGATCCCCACTGTAGCATGTTCTATTATTAGAATGTTGATCCCATATTAACGAATACACACAAGCATTCACTAATGGGGATTCTAACATTTCCGGATCGGCATTACAGAAACTGGGAAAAAATGCATTCAGCCATCCCTTTTTTATGTAAGTGCCGTTCTACATTTTGATAGTAAACTATCTCAGGCATGTATGAGCTTAGCACTGAGCAGCATTCTACCTTCTCTGAGGATGGTATCATAATATAAAAAGATGATGATGATGATTGACTTTAGCATTTGTTTTAATTACTGGTGTCATCCTAAGGGGAAACAATATTTGTCAGCTTGGGAGGACTTGATTGACAGACCACTCTAGTTTGCCAGAGATTGTCTGCATCTGTCCCCACTAGGCTTTTGGATATTGGCCAAAACATCATCTACCCCTATAGTGCCTTTTTAGGCAATGCCAATGTAATAAATCTGACATATTAAATTCTACTCAAGATGAACTACAGGTGTTACTGTTCAGTGCTAGAAGCTCCTCTGTCTGGAAGAGTGCCTGACCCTGGAGAATGACATCTGTGCAGTTACTGAGACATGGTTTAAATCCATGGAAGGCATCCTGGCAGTGCAAAGCTATAATGTCTTCCACACATTTAAAGCAGTTACTGCACAAGAAAGGACAAAAGGTGGAGGTGTATCAATCTACATAAAAGGTAAGCACACCTCAAGATTCATCAGGCAGTATGACATGCTTCAGCTACGCCATGTCTAATTAAGTTTAGGTAAAGTCCCATACCATATCCTTGCTAGCTATAGGTTCCTGCCTATGACCCAGGATAGCCATAGCATGCACTTGAATGCACTAGAGTTGCTCACCATTCAGCCCAACATAATATTCATGGGTGGTTTCAACTATCCCACTATAAACAAGGATACATACTTAACGACTAACATGCAGACTCAAAGATTCTTACATTTTTTTTAATGCAAACACCATGGAACTTTTAGTTTGCACACCTACTAGGGGTAAAAATATCCTGAATCTGGTACAAATATGAGGGAATGTTGCACAGCCCCTAGTGTAATGTCCTTACTGGTCAGATCAGATCACAAAACCGTCACTCCTGAAATAAATACAAAATTTGAAATCCCAGCTAACTACTGAACCTTTAAGAATTTTTCCATGGTTAACGACCTCCTATTAAGCTACATCATAACTAAATTCTAAACCCCCAAACTCTAAGAACACATGAGGAAGTGCTTATGGAAACCAGTACAAGGACGCAAATAACTGCACAGAAACAGCAGTACCAACTGAAATAAACTCTCCTTGGTGGACCTCCAGTATAAATAGATTGTACAACAAAAGAAAGAAAATCCTGTCCAAAAATAGGAAGGACTTTGCCCAAGAAAAAAACTTCTTCATTAGACTCAACAAGCAACTCAGGGGACTAATCAAGTCCACCAAAGTTAACTTTGAGTCATATCCCCCCAGGCTAAAGATAAGCATAAGGCATTTTTCATTTACGTACACTGCCTTCAAGGGAGCCCCCAACAGTGTGCTGAACTAACTGTAAATTTAAATCCCTATACTGAACTGTAGGATATAGTACATTTGCTGGCTGAAAAATTTAGCTACAGTTTCACACGCCATTATCCCCAGGAAATACCTTCTACTGTTTCTCCCCCAACTATCACTAAAGAACAGGTTGTTACTGCACTCTCCAAAACTAAAAACACTGCATCAATGAGTCCTGATAATACACCTGGACACCTCTTAAATAGTTTGAAATATGAACTGTCATGCTGACTAGAATCTCTTTTCAACCACTGCCTCCATAGAGGCTTGATCCCTAGGGAATGGAGAACTGCAACGGTTATCTGTCTACACAAAGGAGGACCATCAACAAACTCAGGAAACTACACTTATAAGTTTGAGTAGTCTTATATGAAAGGCCATGGAAATAATTATCATGGACCTGATAAAGATATAGGAAATCTTCAAACACTGGACCCATCCCAGTTAATTTTTTTAATGTCAGGTCATGCTGATGAAACCTGTTGGACTTCTTTAAGAAGGTCACTAGAAGTATGGATGAGGGTGAAATTGTGCATATTGCCTATGACCTGGCAAAGACATTTGACACAGTACCTCACTTGGGTATTGTAGACTAAATCACAAATTTAGGCCTAAAATCCCCGTGTCTCCTGATGGATAGCTGAATGGCTCATGGTTAGGACACATGATGTTAGGATGGGGGAGTGGTGTGTTACTAATGGTGTCCCACAGGACTCGGTGCTGGGATGATTTCTGTTTGGAATGACTTCAGTGAAGTTAAGGCAAATAAAGGACCTTTGGTTGACCAGATTTGCTGATGATTGCAAGCTGGGTATAATCATTGAATCCCCAAAAGATGTAGATATTCTCTAGGAGGATCTGACACAGACAGATATTTGGTGCCAGAGCCTTGGCCTAAAATTTTAATGCAAAAAAATGAATCATTATGCAATATGGAAAGGTGACCACTCCTAAGAGTAGACCTAGTGGTAAGAGACTTGGGAAATGAGGTTGACAGTAATCTGAACATTGATCACCAAATGTCATTATGGTGAAAAAATACTAATATGTAGCACTACTTTTAAATAAAGGCATGCCATCCAAGTCTAAGGAGATCTTGTCCCTCTGTACTCAGCTCTAATTAGACAAATAATTGAGGAAAATGCACCATTCAGCATGTATGCTTTGACGCCCCTACTCTGGATGAGTAATCAAGGAGCTAAATCCTCACCACTGACACTGGAGAGAGACATTCACTTGAAATACAAATGGATACACAAAGTATTTCCAGATGCAGACCTCTCTGCATCAACCACAATTTCCCTTAAGAGCACATAGGGAATGCACTCAGCCTGCTGTGTGCGTTTTTTCTCTCTGTCTCTCTTATGGTCCCCAGTAAGGCTCCCCACAGCTGTTGAATTAAGTCCTCAGCTGAGTGTCCAAACCAAGTCCTCAAACACCCGCTCTTTGAAACCAGTGCTTTGTGTCCATGCCCCAAGCAGCTGACACACACAGTCTTTGAGATTTCATTTTCACACACACCATACCTGGGAAAGGCTGGCACAGATTAACCGTTCTACCAACTTTGCCCAGACTATAAGGTAGCTTCACTGCCATCTTACTGTAAGGCTTTTAAAAAGGTATCCAATTATACTGAGTGAAGTTAACATTAATACAAATGATAGTGTTAGGACAGTGCAGTAAGGCTTTCAGGAGTGGCCAGGGCTGTCAAAAATATATAAAAGTACTCTCAAATGTTAAAATATTCCCTAAAAGGCCCAGCCACAATGAAAGGTTTAAATATATTTAATAATAAATAATTAAATACATAATAAAAGAACATGAAAATACTAAATATCTATTTACAGTAAACTCCAGAGTTTCAACCACAGGAAACATTAGAATAACACAGATGAATAGATTCACACAAATACAGAAAAAAACAGTACTTAACTAATCTCACTATATTTTCCTGGCTAATCTAAAGAATATGTTCACTTAATAGCGCAAGGCAAGATGAAGTAGGTGAGGGACCGTTCTATGTCAGGTTCTAAGAAACAGACTGCCCCGAGACTTCAGTCTCCTCTAATATTAAAACATTATTTCTGTATAGGATGACATCACATACATCTGGTCATCTGAATTCTGGTTCCCATGCAACCCTCCATTGCTAGAAGATGTCAGGATTTATCACACAGGTGTCAATAATACAAACAAAAGAGCCTTGCTAAAATATGCTGCAAAACAATTTCAAACCTCTACCCTTCCAGAGTAGCAATTAGCTCCTTGGTAGAGACAATAAAGATGGCTTCCTAATATTTGGTTTCCCAGACATTTTGTCTCTGGCTGCAACCAGAACTTTAAGATTCAATCTTTATGGCTTAATTTAACTTCAACTAATTTTCAAAGTTAGCTGGGGCTAAGATTAACCTCTTCTCTTCTGGTATCCTCTGTTAAAACATACACATTTAAACAGTTACAATAATGCTTGTACATTTATTTTCTTTCCAGAAGAGCACACTGTTGTAATGTTGCTTGTGTTAAAAATATATCAAGTATATTTTCAGCACAAGCATCTGTAAAAATCAATTTTATATTCAAATAGCATATAATTCTTTACTAATTTCCAGCTAGCTGTGCTGACATATGCTATACATCCACTGCCCTACATCTCCTGGCAAAGCTGGCAGTACCTCACATTATCACATATGCAATGTTGCATTTGCAAGAGCTGGAGCAGCCACAGAAGTTCCTTATTAAAATAATGCAGGGTGTTGTGATGATATGAGGTAGTGCCAGCTATGCCAAAGAGGTTAGGACAGGGCATGTGCAACATATGCCAGCATAGCTAGCTGGAGTTTTGTGAAGAATTTTGTGTCATTGAATATCAAACTGATTTGTATAAATGTTTGCAATAAAAATGTATTTGTAAAGTTGTTTGTGTTAAAAATGTACTAACAGTGTGTCATGCTGGGCAGAAAAAAATATACATGTATTTCGGACTGCATTATAGCTGATGAAATGTATATATGTTAACAGAGGATGCTGGAAGGGAAAGGCTTAAGCTCAGCTCAGCTAACCTTAAAAAATAGTCTGAAATTAACTGACTTGGTTTAAGCCATAAAGAATTTATCTCACAAGCCTGAGTGTAGCCACAGATGCAATGTCTGCATTGGGGTCCTGCTCTTATTGTTCTTAGTGGTGAACTAATTGCACACTGAGGTGCGAATGAATGGTTGGTTAGTCTCTACAGGAAGGATGAAAAGGTTGGAATTGTTTCACAGTCTCCAGATGCTGAAATAAGTCTCAGCTAGGTTATGGGTGTGTATTGTGATGCGTCTACTGTGACCCATCAAAATTACAGTTCATTGAACTGCAATTTCATGAGTCTGTTTTTGTGAAAGTGCATTTGCTCGAAAATGTACTTTAATGAAAATCAGTTCAGCGAGGTGAGGTCACTGGTACCAGGATCCTGTGGTGATGCAGCTACTGTGTTTTTTAGTGTCATACATGTGTTTAGTGTATTTTTTTATTTTTGTTTCAGTAAGTCAGTTTTCGTGAAAGTGCATTTTCGAATAAATGCACTTTCACGAAAATGGAATTGCGAAATTGCAATTTGATAAACTGTAATTTTGATGGGTCTGTGCTTGATTCTGGATCAGTTTCCAGAGAGAAGGTTGTGTGGGAACCACAGAATCAGAAGACCAGATATGATGTCATTCTGTAGTCAGCACTGAAACTGTATTTAGATATTAGTGAGAGATGTGATGGTGTCACTCAGCTCTTTGTTATTGGTACTGACAACAAAGAGACGCATCCACTTCATCTTGCCTTGCTCTAGCCATTAAGTAGGGAACAGTAATTCTTCAGTAAGTTAGGAAAATATAGTGAGATTAGTTAAATATTGTTTTTCTGTATCTGTCTGAATCTTTCCACCTGTTTGTTTTTTTTTTATTTTGTGTAAACAGAAACTCTGGTGTTTATTGTAAACAGATATTCAGTATTTTCACGTTTTCTATTTTGTTGTTTATTATTAAATATATCTAAACCTTTCATTGTGTCTAGTCTTTTAGAAAATATTTTAACTCTTGACAATAATTGCATTTATTTGGTGACACTGTGACTTCATGCTCCTGAAAGTCTTGCCGCTTGGTTAATACTACCATTTGTATAAGTATTACTTTTACTAAGAGTAATTGGGTAACCTGGTAAGAGCCTTAGAGTAACTGGCTTTGTGGCTGTTCTGATGGCAGGGTATCTACCTTTAGTCTGGGTGGAGGTGGTGGAGCGGGTAAGCTGTACCATCCTTTCCCAGGTGTGTGTGTGTGTGTGTGTGTGTGTGTGTGTGTGTGTGTGTGTGTGTGTGTGTGTGTGTGTGTGTTTGTGTGAAAACTAAATACCAAAGAGTGTGTGTGTGTCAGCTACTTTGAACAGGGACTCAGAGAGCTTTCACAGAGAGGATGGTAAAGGACTTTGCTTGGAACATCTGGCTAAGGACTTAACTCTATAGCTGTATCAGTGGGGAGTCTTATTTGGGGCATGGGGAAGGACTCTCAGCCCCAGGACTGGAGTGTGCTCCCTGTGTGCTTTTACGGGAAATTATGCTTGGTGCAGAGTGCTGCACTGAAAATGCTGTGTTTATCTATCTTTGTTTTAAGTGAACATTTTCCACCGGTGTTAGTGATGAGGATTGAAGCTCCTTGATTACTGGCCCAGAGGAGGGACATCACAGGTGTAAACAACATGTCCTATGATGACTGCCTCAAAGCTCTGTTTTTGTATGTTTCCGAGTCTCCTACAGACTATGAGGAGGTGATCTACCCCTAACCTACAAGACATTCTCTGACCCAGCCCTGATGGATCTACTACACATTCACAAAACAAACATCACTAGAATTATCTGATCTAGGGGTCTAAACCATGCCTGTGACATAAACAAAACATGTTGAAGGGACAGGTATGTGTCTTTGAGATTATCCCTAATCTACAATAGATGTCCCATGCATGTGAAGCAGAGCTCTTTCCTAAGCCTATTCAAATGCAGTTTGGAACAATAGATGTAAAATATCACAAATTCACCCCTGGTTTGTTGCCTGCATCCCTTATGGACAGGGGCAGTTGTAGATGCTGTAAGGCACAGACATACAGTATACCAAAGCCATTCTAGTCCATAGGCACTGATAAATGGGAAAATTGGGGTTTGAATGGCTAAGCATAAGAAGACTCTAGGGTCATTAGCTGTGTAACTTCCTGTGATTCTGTGACTCATCTGCACAGTGTAAAATTTTGTCTTGAGACATAATAGAAGTACCATTCATACATTCTGTACTTAATATACTCACCTCCTGCTTACCAATCTTATCCAAAATGGAAGTGCTTTTGCCTTTGTGTCTTTGATGATATATCTTTGTTTATATAGTAATACTTTAATCATATACATGTCATTTTCTTTCCAAACAAGGCAAATGACAAATGCTGTTACTTTGTAAAGAATCTTCATATTTGTGTAATGCTAATCTATACTCCTTTTTTTCATTCCACATCTTTTGTACTCAACAGTATCAAAATGTTATATTTTCTTTTAAAACTACCCATCCATTTTATCCAGTTGTCACAAAATTCAGCTAATGTAAAATGTTTCCATAAGGTGAAATATCCGTCCTTCCATCTCATAGTGTCTAAATAAACAACCAGGCAGTGTTTTAACTCCTTTCCCATTCAATGTCGATGCTTATAGTTTCCTAACTGAAAAAAATAGAGCTACATGATTTGAAATAGAAAGATATATCTTTTGATAATTGATAAATATTAAATCTGCAGAGAATCCAAAAATCTGTTTTTATAGTTAACTTTCTTCTAAGTATGCCCTAGACTAAATAAGGCCCTATATGAAGTTGCCCCATTTTAAAACATCCTTAAAATGCTGATATCTTTATTAATCTTATCTTTTTTTTCATAAGTGAGTATTCAAAGCTGCAACTAAAACAATATCTAATGAAACTAATACATACAATTTTAAGATTGTAAACAACTTTTCTCCCTCTCTCAAACCCATATAACAAGTCTATCAGGAAAAGGCATGGTGATATCTGATAGTTGTAAGACATGTTTAGACAGAATAGCTGTTCTTTATATCTTTCCCAAATTGCCAAATATCTAACAAATATCTGCCATTATCTGTTATTAAGTTTTCCACTTTCCAAAACTATCAAAAGTCTTGTTTCATTAATAATACTATTTACATTGATACAGTATATATTTAAATTATCCTTTTCATTTCTTTGCAGTCTTTTTTGCTTCACTGCGGTGGTGGTCCTGCGGTAGCATTGTCACCTCACAGCAAGACGTTATCCCATTCGATTCTCAGCTAGAGCGTCTTCTGTGTGGAGGCATGCATGAATGGGCGTACCTTCGTTGAAGGTTGTGCATCAGGGCTGGCAAACTCGGCACGTAAAAAAATCTACTGCCAATCATTAGCGGACCGGAGTTCCGCTGTGGTGACCCCTAACCGGGAAAAGCCGAAAGACACAAACAATCTCAGTTCTCTTTTTCAAACTTTTTTCAGTAGTATTTATAGTACTGTCATTGTACTCCTTTTTTATTTCACATCTTTCTCTACTCTACAGTATAAAATGTTATATTTTCTTTTGAAACTAGCCCTCCATTTTGTCTAGTTGTCACAAAATTCAGCAAATGTGAAATGTCTCCATAAACTGAAATGCTTCTCTTCTTTTATCTCAATTGTCTAAATAAACAACATTCAATTTCACTTTTTACTCATCTTAAGTCATATTATTGTTATGGGTTAGTTGTTCACTTGCATCAGTTTCTTCATTATTTGTAATAGGTATATTGCCAGTACTTTAAGGTAAATTGATATTATTATGAGGCAATTGCACAAAATTTTGAGGAAAATTCCTGCTTGGTATCTGAATTTTAGGACAATCAAACCAAAAGTTCCATATATGTTCACATTTTATACAAAACATTTCACAAGTATTCATATTAGATCCCACTTCCCCACACGGGATAGATTTTTATCATAATCCTGAATAAAATGTTCATTGGAATTGATATTAACCAACATGAGTAACCACTGCACCCCTAGAGTATCATCCTCCCTGATAAAGCGGTCACTTTCAAAGTCACCAACTCCCCTGACACCCCTCTAGCTAGGTTCAAACAAAAAAACTTCTCCAAAGCTGATTACAACCTTCTGAGGGATGGTATAAACAGCTTCACTGCTCCCTCACCCTCTGTAGCAACTGGCACCAGTGTCCAACTCTGCACCAAAGTAGTATACAAGCATTTATATAGATGCATGGAATCAGGAATACCTGACATGGTCAAATCATCCTCCGCAAGGAAGGGTAAACCTGTCTGGTGGACAGCTGCAATAAATAAACTATATAACAAAAGCAAGAAATTGCTGTCCAGGACCAAGAAGAAGCAGGTCCCCAATTAGAAGCAATCTCTCCTTAGCCTGAACAAGCAAATAAGAGCACTAGTGAAATTTTATAAAACCAAATTTGAGTCCAAATTGGCCACATCTGTTAGAGACAATCATAAAGCCTTCTTCACATATGTCCGCAATCTCAAAGGAAACACTCAGATCTGTTCAGAACTGGTGGTCAAGGATACCACATACACAAATGCTGTATATATAGCCAATCTACTGGCTGACAGATTCAGTGAAAATCACTCCTCTGTCCCCCCCCATAAGTAAATCAGGACATCCCCAGTATCTGCCCCCTACCCCTTATCTCTAAGGAACAGGTAATCACTGACCTCTCAAAGGCAAAACATACAGCCTCCATGGGACCCGATAACATCCCAGGCTGGATCCTACATGAACTCAGGCATGAACTTGCAGCACCATTAGGTACCCTATTCAACCAAAGCCTGAGTAGCAGCTTTGTCCCAGCCAAGTGGATGACAGCTACTGTCATCCTTTTACACAAAGGTGGAGCATCCACCGATCCAGGAAATTATAGACCCATCAGCCTAACTAGCCTGATCTGCAAAGCCATGGAATGGATTATCATGGACCTAATTAACAGGGCCATTGGCAACCTGCAAACACTCTACCCCACGCAGTTTGGCTTTGTCAAGGGGAGGTCATGTCTGTTAAATCTGGTTGACTTCTTTGAGACAGTCACCAAAGCCATGGATGAGGGGAAGACGGTGCACCATGACCAGGCCAAAGCCTTCAACACTATTCCCCATTCGGGCATAATAGATCAACTCTCTCAACTAGGCACCAGTCCATATGTTATCAGATGGGTAGCAAACTGGCTGACTGACAAAACCCATCTTATCAAAATAGCGGAAATCACCTCAAGCAGTAGCTCCTTAATGAGTGGCGTACCCCAGGGATTGGTCTTGGGGCTTCTGTTATTCAGGATATACGTCTCTGAGGTGCAGACCAAAACCAGTGGGTTATGGCTGACCAAGATTGCCGATGACTGCAAGTTGGGCGCTGTCATCAATTCCCCAAGTGATGTGGACATCCTCCAAGAGTGTCTCACCAAAACAAATGGCTGGTGCCAGAAACATGGCTTCAAGCTGAATGCCAAAAATGCATCATCATTCCCTTTGGGGAGAGTGAGATCCCCACATATTTTCACATTAATAACAACATCCTAAGTATGCAATCAGTAGTGAGGGATTTGGGCACCTAGGTTGATAGCAACCTGACTGTTGACCACCATGTTGCTTCCGTTGTAGAGAAGGTTTTCTACATGGCCCACCTCATAAGTAAGGGTATCTCATCCAGGGACAAAGAGGTCATAACATCCCTGTATTCTTCCTTTATAAGGCCAATTACTGAGTAGAATGCCTCCTTCGGCATGTAGATTACAAAGCATATGCAGCAGCTGGAGAGACCGTAGAGGTTCCTCACCAGGAGAATCCTGGGCCTCATACATCTACCCTACACATATAGGCTAAAAGCCCTTTCCCTCTACTCAGTTTCATACAAACTCCTCAGAGCTGACCTCTGTCTGGCATACAAAGCAATCTCAGACCCCGCCTTGATGGGACTGCTGCATATCTGCAAGTCAAGTTCCACTCAAGTAACCCATACACGTGACCTCAACCTGGTCTGAGATATCAATAGGACTTGTTGGTGGGACAGATTTGTGTCCCAGAGACTCCCCAGTCTGTGGAATAGACTCCTTCTCCATGTAAAGCAGAGTATCTTATTATCCCTTTTTAAGTGCAACCTGGATAACTGGATGGGAAACAGAAAATACACCCCTGGGATTCCACCCATGTCCCTATTGGGCAGGAGCTTTGGGTGCTGATTTGTTTAAACATGGGCTAAACTCTTGGCTAGGCTTATAAGGGTCTCATGGCCAATAGTCTAGTAACTTCCTATGATTCTGTGATCCTATGATGGCTTTTAGTATCCTCCGATTGTTTTAATTGTGTGCTAACAAAAACAAAGAGGTGGCAAACACAGTCAATGGAGTTGAACTATTATTTAATAAGCAAAAAAATAAAACAGAGTAAGTGCTTATGCATCTGTTCATAGGTTCATAGGTAGACACTAGGCTATCTGCCCTATGGCATTTATAAGCCTAGCCAGAGTGTATTTGGCTTCCGCTTCCCTATTTGATTAGCCTACTGTGCCTCTGTAAATTAGGTCACAGAAGGTACCCTTTTAAGATTAGTTTACTGTGCCTCTTTCTAGCAGGGACACAGGAGAGATCCCAGGGGTGAATTTCCGATTTCCCATCCACGCGTCCAGATTTCGCTTGAAGAGGGTCAGCGAGGGGCTATGTCTAACATGAATTTGGATTCTATTCCAGAGTGAGGAGAGCCTCTGGGAAATGAATCTGTCCCTCCAACATGTCCTATTTATTATTGTGCTGAGGTTTAGGTCCCTGGAGCGTGTAGCTCTAAGGGACTTGGATTTTTTGAGGTGGAGCATGTCCATTAATTCTGGGTTTGACATGGCTTTGTATGTCAGGCATAGATCGCCTCTGAGTAGGCGGTAAGCAACTGAGTAGAGCTGGAGTTTCTTTAGTCTAGCTGCATAGGTCATCTGTTTGTAGCCCATGATCCTCTTGGTGAGGTACTTTTGGGGTCTCTCCAGTTGCTGCATGTGTCGGGTAAGGTACATCCCAAAAGGGGCATTGTATTCAATTATGGGCCTGATGAGTGACGAGTAGAGGGGCACAATGACCTCTCTTGATGCAAACCCTTTCGTGATAAGGTGGGCTATATAGAAAGTCTTTCTAACTACTTTGGCAACGTGATTATCAAAGGAGAGATTACTACCTACGTTGGTCCCCAAATCTCTAATTACTTCTTCCGTACTTAATGGATTACCACCTATGTGGTAATTTGTGGGCACCTTGTTTTTCCCAAAGGGGATGACTATGCACTTTTTAGCATGTAGCTTGAGGCCGTGGCTCTGGCACCAAGCATCCGCTTTTGTGAGACCCTTTTGGAGGATGCTTGTGTCAGCTGGAGATTCAATTATGGCCCCCAGTTTGCAGTCATCTGCGAACTTTGTCAGCCATAATCTCCCCGTGTTAGCCTGAACCTCAGAGAAGTATATACCGAACAAGAGAGCTCCCAGAACTGAGCCCTGTGGGATGCCACTTGTATCTGGTTTGGATTTGGACATGGCACCTGCAATTCTGACCATGTGGGTTCTATCTCTGAGCCAGTTTGCAACCCATCTTGTGATATAGGGGTTGATATTTAAGCTGGTAAGCTTATTTATGATGCCCGAGTGGGGCATTGTGTCGAAGGCTTTTGTGAGGTCCAGATAGGCTGTGTGGACTACCTTGCCCTCATCTATGGCTTTGGTAACTGTTTCAAAGAAATCAACTAGGTTTAAGAGGCAAGATATGCCCTTAACAAAGCCGAATTGGGTAGGGTCCAGTGTCTGGAGGCTCCCAATGTCTTTGTTTATGAGTTCCATGATAATACGCTCCATAGCTTTACAGACCAGACTAGTCAGGCTTATGGGGCGATAGTTTCCGGGGTCTGTTGTGGCACCACCTTTGTGGAGTGGGACCACTGTAGCTGTACGCCATTCTTTGGGTACATATCCTGTAGTAAGGCTAAGTTTGAACAGTGACTTAATGTGAGGGTTCAGTTTTTCTTGGAGCTCATTTAAGACACAGCCTGGGACACCGTCCGGTCCCATAGATGCTGTGTTTTTTGCTTTGGAGAGGGCAGCTTTCACCTGTACATCTGTGATGTCAGGGAGGTTACATTCAGTTGGGATAGGCATTTGCTCCTTTGGGGGGGAAGGGAGGGGAGTTTGCACTGAATCTGTCTGCCAGGATGTTGGCTATGTCTGCAGGTTCGGTATATTTTGTACAGTTATGCAACAATTCAGAGCATATCTGGGAGTTTCCGCCTATGTTCCTGACATAACTAAAGAAGGCCTTGTGATTATCTTCAGTGTCTAGGGCAATTTTTCTTTTGAAACTGGCCTTTGATGATTTTATGAGGGATCAAAGTTTCTTGCTAATACTGATCAGAGATGCCTTCCCTTTTTGGGATTTTGCTCTGTCATGTAGTAGCTTCCTCCTTCTGTTGTATAGCTTATTTATGGCCGGGGTCCACCAGACCGGTCTCCTGTTTTTGGAGGAGTGAGTCTTGGTTTTATTTGGGATAGCATGATCCATGCATTCCTGCAGGTGCTCATAGAATGCATTTGTAAAGGATTCTGTGGATTGGGCTGTATTATCTCCTGGCCCAGGGGCTTTGAAGGATTCCACCTCAGTCTTGAGAAGTGCAAAGTTGGCTTTTGAGAAATTCTTTACAGTGATTTCCTTGGCTGGGGGTGGGGACGGGATATGGATGTCCAGGGAAATTTGTTTATGGTCTGATCTTACCAATGAGAGGTTTACCTCAGGTATGGAACATAGAGTCCCCATGTTGGTGATGACCAGGTCCAATATGTTGTTCCCTCTTGTGGGAGTGGTGACCAGTTGTTCCATTGCGTTAGAGTTTATAAATTCAAGGAACCATTGGGCGAGGGTGTTTGGGCTTGAGTAGTTTTCCCAGTCAATGTTTGGGTAGTTGAAGTCACCCAATAACATAGTGTTTGGAGAGACCTTCATATTCTCCAGTGTTCTCTGGAATGCCAAGTGGGGTTCCTGTAATAGGGAGGGTGTTCTGTAGCAGGCTACAAACTGAAAGGCAGTTTTGCCCGCTGTTAGTTGCACATGGATGGTTTCCGATGCTTCGTGCAGTGCCACTAACCTGGAGGTGTAGGTATCTTTGAATATAGATACTTCCCCTCCTTTTGTGCTTCGGTCCGAGTTTTGGGGCCAAAACGCATGGTATGAGTTATAATCTGGTAGTGCTGGGGTGCTCTCAGAAGCCTTGAACCAGGTTTCTGTTACTGCACAGACATTGATTTTCTCCATACTGAGGAGAGCCTTGAGTTAAAGATGCTTCTTCAAATTCATTTTAAACACCACAAATGAGTCTGAAGAAACATCTTTAGCAGATATGTTGTATTCTGTTGCTTATTAAATAATAGTTCAACTCCACTGACTGTGTTTGCCACCTCATTGTTTTTGTTAGTATATATTATGCTATGTGACAATGTTGTGTATAATGTGGTTTCATTAAACGAGATAAACTTAGCATATAGGGCCGTGAGAATAGCATTGGAAGAGCTGTTTCTGTCTGAGCAGTTGCCACAAGATTTAAATGAGTTTCTAAGAGTGCGGGACCCTGTTATCCCGAGAATTTTTGGCATTCCAAAGTTACACTCGAACATCAGGGATCTACCTCTATGGCCTATTGTGCCTTCAGCAGGATCCATCACTGAGCAACAGGCTAAATTTGTTGATACAAAACTTAAACAATTGTTTAAACCTTTTGGACATATCATTTGTGATTCATGGGATTTGTTGGACAAAATAAGGCAGGTAGATCATGATTTTCATTACTTTATTACTTGTGACATCAACAGTTTGTTTTCTGTCATCCCACAAGAACACGGTTTGTTATGGTTTGATGAGATAATTAAAAGTTATGGAGGATTAACTGAAAATTATGAAAATTTAATACATGATTTCATGGAAATAATTTTGTACAACAATTTCCAGTGGTGTTTGGCAACAAATATTATAAACAGTGTTCTGGGGAGGCCATGGGGGCCATTTGTGCCCCCGTGTTTGCAAATGGCTTTTTGTTAAGGTGGGAAATAATATCCTTGTTCAAGTTTCCACTTTTTAAGCTTTGCAAAACTTATTATAGATATTTAGATCTGTTAATTTTGTGGCAAGGTAGTATAGATCAATTTAATGAATAGTTAGGGTTCTGCAACATAGCACCAACTTTCTGGATTTTACATACCATGTTAATGTCAATGAAATTGCATACTTGGATATTAAAATTCAATGTTCACAAGATGGATCCCTGGAAACAGGGATATTTAGAAAGCCTACTTATTGTAATTATTTTTTATTTTATTCTAGCTGCCACCCATACCACCAAAAAAAGGGCATTATAAAAAGTAAATTTATTAGGGTATCTAGATTGACATCAAATGACAACAGGTGTCAAGAAGAATTTATTGTTTTGAAAATAATGTTTTTGGAATGTAATTACCCTTGTGCCCTTGTGGATGAGGTGGCAGAACAGTTATGGAGTGAACAAAATGGTATATATGGTTCCATTTTTAAACATGGGTACAACAATAATCCAGATATTGTTGCTCGCAATGACCAGTCCCTTGATTTAAGTGCTAACATGATTTTTCATTACTCACTTGATGCCAAGGAAATACAAAAGATCGTTTTGAAAAATCGGTTTATTATAAGTAGCAATGAGGCCACACAGAGATTTAATGAGGTTAAGCCTACTTTCACTTTTAAAAGACGGAGTAACTTCAAAAGTATTTTGGAGAATAAACCTACCTGCAGGATGGATAATTTTCCTAAAAATTCTAGATGTGGAAGATGCAATCAATGTGGCTGTGTTGAATGGCACTATGAAGGGTGGCTATATGATAAAATCAGGGATTATGCCAAGGGAGGCAGGTTTAATTGTTTTACAGAGAGAGTGATTTATTTTGCTGTATGCACACAATGCCAGGCTTTTTATATTGGCAAAACCAATAACGCTTTTAATAAGCGTATTTACCAGCATGTTTATAGCATCCAGCGAAATGACAACAAGAGTGCCTTAGCTAGGTACTCGGTCACCTGTGTGGGGTTTGATAAATTTATGTTCTTTGCTGTAGAACAAATTGATTTGGCAGCATACTGTAGGGACTGGAAGAACAAGTTGTTACATAAAGAAATGCTTTGGCAGTTAAGATTTAATGCCACTGTGCCACCAGGCTTAAACAAAACAGTTCTATTGCCAGTGAGTTAAAAGAAAGATCAATAAAAATATAGGTTATCCATATGTAAGTTGGCAAATGACAAGTTGATGCAATGTACATGACAACATGTAATTGTTGCTTTTGTAGTATGGCTTCTGTATGCACAGTTTGTATATATGTATATTATTTTTACTTACTTTATTCATGATGTATTATTTTGTAACCATTTATTACATATATTTATTAAGGTGAATGCTAGCTGAGTATGTAGCTTTAAATGAAGGACTTGGCTTTATGATTTGTTTTCATTTAAAGGTGCGGTTTTGGATATAAAAGCCTAGCTGCTCTAAATGCAATGGTTCTGAGGATGTCATTCACTTGAAAGATGAAAGTGCTAAGCCTGCTTGATTTTTTTTACAACAGCAGTTTGTTTTTACATTTTTAAGCTATAAGACAATAAATGCTTTGTGGATACGAGTTCTCGTCCCTTGGAGCGCCTGATTTATTTTATTTCTGGAATACTTACTGGGTTTGCTACCATCTTGTTTTTTACTACCACTTTTTTATTAGTATATATTTGCTTGTTTCTAAAAGGTGCTTTATCGTCTGACATATTTTGTGCTTTTTACTGTGTTAACTGTGTGACTGCATGATGGGCATTTAAATGAGCTACCATGTTTCAGTCTGATGAAGTTCCTCAAAGCATTCTATTCTATTCTAACCATTTATTATTTTATAATAAAGTAACCTCTTTGCCTTAGACTTAGCTATGCTGCTGCTGTTATTATTATTATTCTACCCATTTCATATGGGCCAGTGCCCAAGTATGCATGGTGAGAAGACCCTACAAACTTAAACGTTTGACCACCATAGATCTTAAATCTGTTATGACAGATTTCACATCCAGTATACGGTTACTTCTACTAGGAAGTGCAGCTATCTACATGTTAGCTTTCTTCTGACTATATTTCAATAAGAATATTATCAGATTTTCCAGATGAGTTGAAGATTTTCCAAAAAAACATTTGGGAAAAAAGTTCTTGTATTACTAATGTAGGAAGCCGTGGTGTACATTTTCTTGAGTTCTGAGTTGAAAATCTTGTTTTTAAACATATATGCAGTGCTGAAACAAAAATTGATGAGGGACATGGTGGTCTTCACAACAGAGGCACTGATATTTCCACAAATTGCAGTACTTATTTATAGTCTGCCCTGCTATAAATAGAGAAATCCTCTCCAACTGAGGATGATCTATCATTTTTATATGAATTACAATTTGGTATATTACTGAGATGACAATCAAATCAGAATCCTGTTTCTTTTATAATGCCTGTATCAACAGCTTCTAACAGCATTACAGTTTCCAAGTTATGAATTTTATTAAAGTGTCTTGCATTTGTGAGCAATCTTTGTAATGCGATCTATGCTGGTCACAGATTATATCTTCTTACTACTAGGAGAACTCTAAAAAAGTGTTTTCACATTTTTTCAGTTGCTGCCTAACAGTTTATTAGTTACATGACTAATGTCTAGGGCATGCTGTCTAAAAGGCCAAAACTTGCTGACCAGATGCTCTCCCAGTGGAATTATGGAGAACATTCTACAGAATCATGCACACCTTCACCAGCTATTGGAGCTGTATGCAGTACTTAGTCTCTCGTGTCTCAATAAGGATACTGGTTGGACATTAGTGAAGGTAACTTTGAATTTATTTGTAGAAGAAACTCCTCTAATGTCTAAGCATGCCAGCCGCAGCTGCTCTATTGATAATGTACCGATAATGTTAGCACCTGCTCATCTGCTGTAATAATGACATGTTGCTAATTCTCACTTAGAGACTGAAACTTGAAAATAGATTTTTCTGCACACCTCTCAACCTGTTAGTGCAAAAAATCTGGACAAAGCCTGATAAAATGGAGGATAAAGGCCTAAAAAATAGGGACATAATTTAAATATTGCTCTTATAAACTTAGAAAGTTGTTAAAGTAACAGGGTTGTGTTAGCATACATTTTCTGAAGTATTTGAAGTCTGAAACTCAAATGTATGTCATTATTTGGTGACTTTAGTCTTCAAATCATTCCAGTGATTTGCCATAAAACCGGACCTCGAAGTGCTTTTTCTGAGATTGTGGTACAGTTAAGAATGGGATATTTGCTCTTTCCTCACTGTAGTGCAATCTTGGAGTTGGAATATATATTTAGTGAGGGTTGTTGGGGGCACAACCCCCCCACAATAGGAAGTTTGAGGTCCGGTACATTCGATATTATGAGCGTTTGCAATTTGTGCGATTCGCTCATATGATATAGACCCTTTTGTGTCTTTCTCCTGCCCCCCCCCATTATTTGTGGCCTTGTCCATATTTCTTGCTCTAAGAGGTTGAGAGGTATGCTCTAGGTATGTTATACAAGGGTGGTGGTTCAAGGGAATCATTTCACAGTCTTAACGTTAAATATCAGTTTAGATATAGATTGTAGTTGGTACACATGGAGGCAGACTGAGACAGATGTCTTGAGTGGGTCCATTTTATTCAGGATATATTAGTCTTGACTATTTATACATGGAATTTGGGGGAGCCATTAGGTTTCTGACAACACATGTGACATTTTGAACTTTAATATCTTTGTGCTATTTGTTTAAGTACAGTTATGTTACATGCAGTTGAGTTCCTAGAGTTGACAGTGCAGGCACCTGAAAACATCCGGCAGACTGATGACTACCTATAAAACTCATTACTGAAAAGGAAGAATTTTATGAATAGCTACACAATGTCATGACCTCAGTTCCCTAGTATGATGTTAGAATTGTAATGGGTGATTTCAATGCTCAAATCAGAAGCAACAGAGAGGGATTTGAACACGTCATTGGCTCTGCTGCTTTAGGAATCAGAATGGATAATGGTTATAGATTACTGCAGTTCTGTAGTGATGATCACCTTAAAGTTGTGGGCAGCATAAAGACATTCATAAGGCAACATGGCATTCACCCATTGGCTACACTGTGAATCGGATTGAGCACATTTGCAAATCTTATCAATGGGTGAGTACACTTCAAAATGTCAAGAGTACAACAGGGACCTGATGTCACATCGGATCACTACCTTGTGGTTGCGTCAATGAAAATAAAACTCAAGAACCAAAAGAAAAAGCCATTATCTCTTTGATTTAAAACTGACATGTTGATGTCACATGACGTGCAAACCAGATACAACATCAAGGCCCAAAACTGATTCTGTGCCTTACAGAGTGTAGATGATTACATTGAATAGCAATGGGAACAGTTGAAGACAATCATCAAAGAGAGCACAGAAGCAACAATTGGGTATAAGAGAGGGAAAAGAAAAGAAGTGTGGATGACAGTTGAAACTTGAAAAGCCATTGATTCACGACATGATTGCAATTGAGGATGAGAGCAGGCATACCAAACTGTTCAGTCATTAGACACTTTGACTGAAGAATATAAACAGAAAGATAAACTGGTCAAAAAGATGTGCAAAAATGACAAAAGGTTATGGGTCAAGAAACTGGCAACAAAGGCAGAAACAGTGGCATTTATATAATGTTGCCAAAGAACTTATGGATGAGAATAAACAAAGACCACCTACTAGATTAGCTAATGGAAAAACTGCAACAACACTAAAGGAATAATTAAAGAGAAGGCAAGGACATTTTAAATTTGTGCTAAACTGACCCACACCAGATGATCTGCATGACTTTGGCAATGATGGCAAGTGTCAACAATGATTCTGGATGTGAAATTGGCAGACTTTAGTGAGATTGAAGTAAAGGAAGCCATAGCCAAACTAAAGAATGGAAAAGCTCTTGCAACAGACCAGATACAATCAGAGTTGCTAAAGTATGCTACATCTTCAGTGGAATATTTCACATGTCTCTTGAACAAAACATGGACTTAAGAAAAGGTACCCAATAAGTGGAAAAATTTTCATTGTCATCCCTTTACCAAAAAGGGAGATCTTAGAGACTGCATGAATTGGCATGGAATCGCATTGTCGTCAGTCCCAAGCAAAGTTTTTGCTAGTGTATTACTAAATAGACTGAAAGTTGATGACAGACTCAGACAGGAACCGACTGGATTTAGATTAATTCGATCCTGCACTGACCCGATATTTGCACTAAAATATATTATAGAAAAAGTAGGAAAAAAAACAGTCATTGTCAGCTTTGTGGACTTCAAAAAAGCCTTTGACTGTATACATAGACTATCACTATGGCACATCTTGGCAGAATACGGGATTCCTCCAAAATTCATTACACTCTTTAAGAGTCTGTATCAAGAGAGCAAGTGCATGGTTCGGGTGAATAATGAGCAGAGTGACTGGTTTGCGGTGGACACTGGTGTACGACAGGGATGTATACTGTCTCCATTATTATTTACAATAGTTATTGATTGGGTCATGCAGAAAGCATTACATAGAAACTCAATGGGACTGGAATGGTTCGATAACAACAAGCTATGTGACTTGGACTTTGCTGATGACATAGCTCTTATTGATATAACATGGAGTGGAAAGCAGACAATGACCACATCAGTGGAGAATCAGGGTGGGAAAGTAGGCCTCAAAATGAATCTTGACAAATTTGAAGTATTGATTAGCGAAGCAGGATCAATATTAGATATGACAGATAACTTCTGCTACCTTGGCAGTTTCATCTCTCATACAGATAACCACGAGAAGGAAGTTTTGGTTAGACTTGGAAAAGCAAGTGCAGCATTCACTAGACGATCCAAAATCTGGAGATCAAAAAACATTGCACTGTCCACAAAGGTGAAGCTATACCAAGCAATGGTGCTGTCTACACTCTTTTATATGGTGCTGAGCTATGGCCAATCACAGCATCGGCCATGAGAAAACTTGAGGCTGCTCATCATAAATGGTTACGATGCATTTTGGGATATTGTAGAAGGACAAAGTAAAAAATTAGAGTGTTAGAGGACGAACGTAACAATAACTTGAAAATATCATTATGGAAAGAATACTAGATTGGTTGGGTCATGTTAAACGCATGGACACTAGCAGGATTCCATACAATCCCCCAACTCGGAATTAGCTGAATACAAGAGAAGACCAGGCAGACCTCAACAAAACTGGAAAGGAGTTCGAACAAGAGACATCTGTCACTTGGGAGGAAACTGAAGAAGTGGCAGCTGATAGGACGGAGTGGAGTCAACTTGTGGCCCAATGCATTATCAATGCGGGGTGAATCGAAGACCGAAGAGATTCAAAAATTGAAAAGATTGAAAGAAACTTTATTGTCATTTAGGACTATACAAGTGCAGCCTAAATGAAATTACAAATGTCAGCTCATGAAAGAAATGCAGTGCAAATAACATAGATACAGAGGTATCAGAGAATAACATAAAAAAGAAAATAACACGTATGGCATGCAAGAGGTAGTTCACATTTCAAAAACACATTCAATACCCATTATCCAATGATAAATAAATAAATACCCACCACCAAACCCCTTCATCTTCACAATAGAGAATAGAGACTAGTGAATAGCAGCTGTTTAGTTACCGTATTGCACTTGTTAACCGTAGACGTGACTCATATATAGCCATCATCTTGCATAATAGTAATACTGGCAGTAATTGCTCAAAGCAGCAGGATGAAATGAAAAAAAAGAGGCTTCAGTGTATCAGGTATTATGGTTGGTGTCTGAGTTAATAAGTCTCACAGCTGTAGGATACAAACTGTTCCTGAATCTGGTAGTTCTACAGTGGAATCTGCGGTCCCTCCTTCCAGATGCAAGTTGTGAGAACTAGTTGTGGGACGGATGGGTCGAATCAGCTAGTATTTTGTATGTTCTCTTTCTTGCTCTTGTAAAGAAACGCTCCTGATTAGAATTGAGGTTTGTGCCCAAGATGCTCTGAGCCACCCTCACCACCCTCCATAATTTCTTTTTCTCAGTAGCTATGCAGTTGCCAAACCATGCTATGAAGTTGCTAGTGAGGATGCTTTCAATAGCTCCCCTGTAAATAGTAGTAAGAGCAGACAGTGGGAGCCTGTCCTTTTTGAGCTTTCTCAGGAGTTGAAGCCTCTGTTGAGCCTTCTTGACTATTCGGTTGGTATTAACAGTCCTGGAGAGGTCATCTGAGATGTGAAGGCCCAGGAGCTTGGTTGTTTTGACTTTCTCTGCTACCTCCCCTTGATAGTGAGTAGTTGGTGAACTGTTGCCTTTCTACTGAAGTCCATAATCATTTCTTTGGTCTTATTAACATTCAGGTCCAGATCTTCCGGTCACACCAGGCAATCAAACTGTTCACCTCATCCCTGTAGTTATGTTCATCCCAACCACTAATGAGACCCATGACTGTGGTATCATCAGTGAATTTTATAATTTGGTTTGAGTTATGTTTTGTGTTACAGTCATTGATGAGGATGGTGAAGAACAAGGGGCTGAGCACACAAACTTGGAGAACACCAGTATTCAGGACTATGCATTGAGAGGTGTTGTTTCCAGTGCATGACCATTGGAGTCTACCAATCAGAAAGTCAAGAGTCCAGTTACATAGGTGCTTGTTTATCCCAATTTTCACAATCTCATCCACCAGTTGCACTGGTATCACAGTGATGAACGCAGAGCTGAGGTCGATGTACAGCAGTCTTACATAGTTGTTCCTCCCATCTAGGTGTTTTAGTTTAAGGTGCAGTGCGAGTGATGTCGCATCTGCAGTCGATCTGTTTGCCTGGTATGCAAACTAGAGCAGATCAAAGGAGTTAGGCAGACCTGCAGATAGATGTTTCTTCACAATCCTGTCAAAGCACTTCATGACATTTGAGGTTAAGGTGACCAGTCTGTAGTCATTGAGGCAGGTAGGGTTGGGTTTCTTCGGAAGTGGGACAATGCTTGTTTTCTTGAAACACAAGAGAACTTTCTTCATAGCAAGAGATGAGTTGAACTTGTCACTACCAGACATAAATGATTAGCACACCCTTTTAACACCATGCCAGGTATGTTATCTGGTCCAGCAGCCTTCTTAAGCTGAAGTCTCATCTCCTCGGAGTTTAAGGTGAGCAATATCTCCTTTTTGTCAGTGTTTGTTTTAGAAGGTACAGTGGTGTTCTCCTCAAATCTGCCAAAGAAGGAGTTCAGTTCTTTTAGGAATTCCAAGCTGTCATTACATTGAGATGTTTTTGTCTTATTGTCCGTGAGCTGTTGTATCCCCTGCCATAGGCTTCTTGTGTCCCTCATGTCTTGTAAGCGGATCTGAATTTTCCTTCCATACTCCCTTATTGCTTCTTTGGTGTCCTTTTTCAGATTTGACCTGGTCAACTTTAACCTTTCTTTGTCATTTGCCTTAATGTCTGTGTTTCTTTCCCTAAGTAGCTTGTAGACATTCCTGGTGAGCCAGGGCTTCTGATTAGCTCTTATAGTGATGACTTTTGTGCTGGTTACATCCTCCACACATTTATTTATGGAGGCAAGAACTGATTCAGTATAGGAGTCTATGTCTAACTTGAGGTTGTGCATAGCTGCTTCATTGAAGACCTCCCAGCAGGTGGTATTGAAACAGTTCTGAAGGCAATCCATTGGACCCTCCTGCCAGACTCTGATCTGTTTAGTTATTGTTTTTTCTCTGATCAAAGCTGTCTTATATGTAGGCAGAAGCAGGATGGTAGTGTGATCAGAGCTGCCTATGATGAGGTGCTTCAAAGCTTTAAAGGCTCCTTTAATATTGCGGTAAGCTTTGTCTAAAGTATTCTCCCTTCTGGTGGGGAAATCTACATACTGATAAAAATGGGGTAGCAACTCCTTAAGCTCAGCTCTGTTGAGCACCCGCTATCACATGTGCAAATTTTGTGTTTCTGTTTTGCAGCTCACAGATATTATTATTATGGAGTTTATTTTGAGCTTCAGTGGTGTTAGCACTTGGGGGGGGGGGGGTGTATACTGCTGTGACATATATCCCACTGACTTCCCTTGATACATCAAAGGTCTGCATTTTAGTGTCAATATTTCCACATCTTTGGAGCAGTATGAATGAAACACTTTACAGTGTTTACACCATCTGTTATTAACATAGATGCATATGCCACCACCTTTAGCTTTACCACTCTGTGCTTTACATCTATCTGCTCTAAAGAGAGTTAGCCCATCTAGGTTCACAGCATTGTCACTAATGTTACTATGCAGCCAGGTTTCAGAGAAAATGAACAAACAAGTGTCCCTCACTTTATTTTTTGTGAGATCCATAAGAGATCCATAAGATGAAACAAGATGAAATTTAACATTACATTTATTTAAAGAGATACAGTAGGAGGATACACACACAACATTATTGGAATTTAAGTGATTAAAGCATAGTATTCAAAACCTGGATTGTAATGAAAAATTAGATTTAGAAATCATTTCAGACATGGCATGTAAAACAATGTCAGATATCTCTGGGACATCGCACTAATATAAATCCACATGTGTAAACTTGAGGTGTTATGTGACGCATGAAACATGCTGGATATCTTATGGGCATAGCACTAATATACACCCACATCTGTAAACTGAGGTGCTTCATGACATGTGAAGCATGTCTAATATCTCTGGGACATAGCACTACTTACACATCCATGTGTACAAACCTGAGGGTGCTAAGCGACATGTGAAGAATGTTGGGTATCTCATAGACATCACAGTACTATACATGCCCCAATATGTACAGTCAAAGAAGGGCTACAAGCCACAAATCCAGCAACACTAGGATGCAACAGTATTTCATATTCTAACAGAAAATCATTATGATAATACAAAACTGTGCTTATTAAATCCTTTCACCAAACACTGTAGAAGAAAATCCAAATAATGGTTCAAAGATGCCAATACTTATAAACTGCAAAGTTTAAAGCTTTTAAAACCATAATACTAAAATATGAAGTGGTGTCAGACTATATTGCTGTTAAATATGCAGCTAAGGACTGCAACTCAAAAAACTTGCAACAGAATGTGACAATATTCTAGATATAAACTGCTTTAAAATGTGTTAATAAATGAGTCCTATAATGGGACTAAATAGCCGTCGCTGATTAGCTGCTATCTATTCTCCTTGCACAAAAATGGTGGGTAGTATAGATTCCTATAGTACAACACAGAATATCAGAGTGGCTGTAAAAAAAGCATTTATATTTGTGCATCGACGCAAATAGATCTTGTACTTGTTAAATTGAACTTGAGGATATGTGATTAATGAAGGCCAAGCACTCACTTTTAATTTACGAGTTAAGATAAATAGTCTGACTCTCTGGGCTCCGCCATCCCTGCCAACCAAGCATGTCCCAGTAATGATACATTGTAGCATTTTCATGGATGTGCAGAACAAGAATGACCACTCCCACACCTGCAACCACTTCCTGGAACTCTGGTTGTATAGTGGGTGGTGTAACACCCCTGCACTGGCCCAGTAATCAAGGAGCCGTAATCCTCAACACCAGACATTGGGAGGATGACAAGTACACACACAGTAAAGTACAATTTACCTTAAGAGCACACAGAGATCACAGTCCATCTGGGGCTGATTTCTCCCTCTCTCTCCAGATCCCCAATAAGATTCCCCACTGGCACAGCTATAGAGCTGAGTCCTTAGCCAGGAACCCAAACCAAGTCCTCCCAACACTATCGCTGTCCAACCAGTGCTTCATGTCCCTGCCCCAGTAGCTGACACAGATACACACACACACACACACACACACACACACACACACACACACACACACACACACACACACACACACACACACACACTCACTTTGAGATTTGATTTATACACAAACACACGCCTGGGAAAGGCTGGCACAGATTTACTAGCTATGCCCCTTCTGCTCAGACCATAAAGTAGTTAGCATTGCCACCAGAACCCTTTACTTATCAGCTACTATTGAGGCCCTTACCAAAGGGTGCCCAATCTTACTGCGTAATGTTACTATTATCCAAATGGTAAGTGTGACCAAGACTTGCAAGGTTATTTAAGAGTGGCCTGTACAGTGTCACCAAATACATATGCAAGTACCCTAAGAGCTTAAATATCTCTGAGCAAACTAGCTACAATTAAAAGGTTTAAATATACTTAATAAATAATAAAAGAACGAGACAATACTCAATAACTCAACACAGTGACATTAGAGTTCAGAATCACAGGAAATATTTTAAAACAACATTGCAGGACAGTCGCAAATAAATAGAGAAAACATCTAAACTAATTGTTTGGCAGTGGTGGGATAGCCACATCAGATATTAATTGGCCTATAGTGATGTGGATATTGAATTCCTGTAGCCTGTGTATAGTGGTCACTGAAGGTGTTTGTAGCCTAAATCAGCCACACAGCAAACATTCAGAGTTCATATTACAATTGTTTTATTTCTTTTGTTAGCTTAGTTAGTCAGGGAGAGCAGGCAAGCATGTCAGCAGAGGAGTATGGCAAGCTGACAAGTAGCCAGTTGGCTGAGATGGGGTCTATATTAGAACATCGAAAACTGCAAATATTAAACGACCTAAAGGCCAAAATGCCAGACCTCTAACTCGCTATTGTGGGGGGCACAGCCCTACCCCCCCACTATATATATATATATATATATATATATATATATATACCAACTCTGAGATTGCACTACAATGAGGAAAGGGTAAATATTCCAATCTTCACTGTACTGTGATCTCACAAAAAGCATATTGAGGTCTGGCATTTCTGGCCTTTAGGCTGTTCGACATTTACAGTTTTCGATGTAGTAATAGGAACCCAGCTGAGATGTGCCAGGCTAAAGGACTGATGCATGCTAACCTGACTAAAACAGACATGATTGCAGCTTTAGTCACAGCTGCATTGCAAAATAGCAACCAGGAGGACAATCAGACTGGCCTTGGAGATGTACAACTCTCAGAAAATGGACAGCTCAACCTTTCCACAGAGGACTTAAAAATCCATCTGGAGTTAAAGAGACTTGAACTAGAGGCAAAGCATTTGGAAATAGAAGCAGCAGAGAGACTGAGACATCTTGAGGCTGAGGAAAATGAGAAACTGCAATGCCTGTAAGCTGAGGAGAATGAGATTCAGAGGCAATGTGAAAAAGCGATGGTGACTCTTTGCCAGAGTCATGGAGGTAATGGGGAAGGGAGTAACTGAAACCCAGTAGAAAAAAAAGTCAGTAAAGTTCTTCCACAATTTACAGAGAGAGATAATTTTGATAGTTTCATTCATATGTTTGAAAGGGTATGTAAACATAATGATGACCAAGGGCTCTGCATGGTAAAGCTGTAACTGTTCTTTCCAAACTGTCTGATACTGACTATTTAAATTATAATGTTGTAAAGAACTGTTTGCTAGAAGTTCTTAAGTTAACACCTGAAGCTTATAGGAAAAAATGTTGTGATCATAGACGCAAGGCAGCACTGGCACAGCTATAGAGTTGAGTCTTTAGCCAGGGTTCCAAGCCAAGTCCTCCCAACACTCTCTCTGTCCAACCAGTGCTTCATGTCCCTGCCCAAGTAGCTGATACACATACACACATACTTTGAGACTTGATTTATACACAAGCAGACACCTGAGAAAGGCTGGCACAGGTTTACTAGCTATGCCCCCTTCTGCCCAGACCATAAGGTTGTTAGCACTGCTACCAAAATCCCTTACTTACCTATCAGCTACTATTAAGGCCTTACAAAAGGGTGCCCAATCTTACTGTGTAATGTTACTATTATCCAAATGGTAAGTGTGACCAAGATTTGCAAGGCTATTTAACAGTGGCTTATACATTGTCACCAAATACATATGAAAGTACTCTAAGAGCTTAAATATCTCTAAACAATCCAGCTACAATTAAAAGGTTTAAATATATTTAATAATAAATAATAAAAGAATGAGGCAATGCTCAGTAACTCAGCACAGTGACTACAGAGTTCTGAATCACAGGAAATATTTTAAAACAACATTGCAGGACAGTCTCAAATAAATACAGTAAACATCTAAACTAATCTCTACTATATTCTTATCTATATCTAAGCAAGATTACTGTACCCTAGACTTACTTACAGAGAAAAGCAAATGCAGATGAGTGGATGTTCTTGCTAGGTCCAAGATAAGATAACAAAATGCCAAATCTCTGAGAGAGTTCCAAAATTAATATTGAAATGTTACTGCTGGGTCAGCTGGATGACATCACTATTTGTCACCTGCCTCCAGTTTCCAGGCTAAACAGATATCAACAGAATTTAACATTTCTCTGTGAAAAATACTTATTTCTCAGAAGTTTGCCTAGAACTGGAAGTCATAAAACAATTAACACTTTTACATTTGGAACCTAGTAATTATTTCTGTTTCCAGGGAATAGGAAAATATCTAGCTTTAGACAATTTGGCAGCTTGCTGCGCTGAAGCTAACTTTTTTATAGCACATCGTAAATGCTTTTAACTTATTTTCAGAGTTAACCCTGTATGTTCTAACTTCTGCTATTGATATATACATTTCTGTTCTTTTCCAGTAGGGTACACTGTGGTTACATTCTCAAACATACAGTTCAACACACACTTCTGGACTAGTGGTTTAATATCCACGTAACATATAGTTCTCTTACATTTGTAAGACAAGCCTATGGGTCATATTAATATTCACAAATGGCATATGATTATTTAAAAAATTCCAGGTAGCTGGGCTGGCAGTGAGACATTTCTATATAAACCATATTAATATTTTCAAGTGACATATAATTATTTACAAAATTCCAGCTAGATGGGCTTGCAGCATTTCAGTTTGTCATAGGTGGGTCCGAAATAATGGAGCAAGTTGAGGATAAGGGAATTTCTTAAAACAGATAAAAACACACTAAAAGATGCCGGTAATGAAACTTTGGTGATGATGGACTGGACTATGTGTAAGTCATGGTTAAAACTAACGATGCTGGCATTGTTGATGTCTGCCTGTATAACACATTGCTAAAGTCTTTTTTTCTTTGTAATACTTTAAACTAGTAAAATTAATAGTTACATTTAAATGAGAGAACCAGTATCACAATTAACACAATTAGTATGGGGAACATAAATAGTTCTAATGTATTCATAATTATTAAACCTTACAAGTACCCTCTACTCTATGTATTGTACATTTCTTTTACTGGTGGCAGACACCACTTCTGCAAAAATAAATAAATGAGAGTAATTTTCATACATTAGTGTATGAACTTCTTGGTATAGTAATGTGAAAAAAAATTAAGGAGTTTCTTCTAATAAGTATAGTTTTGACTTGAAAGCTTTGTAAATAATGCGGGTAAAAATGTCCCATGTTCCATGTCCCAGATTTTGTTTTCTAAAGTATAAGAATTAAGAAATTGTGTGGCATTACTGAATGACTGAACTTCACAGTGGTTTTAAGAGGGACAGGAAAAAATATGAGGGCTCTATCTATATGTTTCATCTTTACTATTAGCAAACATTGTGCTGATAATATTTAGAAATGTTATAATAGTTGCATGCAGTTGTCAAACTATGCTACTGCTGTAATATTTTAGCTGTCATGCAGAGAGAGACTCACAAGCAAGTGCTGTCCGTTATCACCACATTTTTGCCACCTACTGGTAAATACAATATGTTGCTCTAGAAAGCATTACATACTCTATCAAACCCTTGATCAACAAAGCAGATGCCCTACGCTGACTGCCTTAAAAAACTCCAGCTATACTCTGTCGCATATCGTCTACTCAGAGGCGATCTCTGCTTAACATACAAGGCCATGTCAAACCCAGAGCTGTTGGACATGCTACACTTAAAGAAATCCCAATCCCTCAGAGCCACACGCTCCAGGGATCTAAGCCTTGTTATCACAATAAATAAAACATGCTGGAGGGATAGGTTCCTGACCCAGAGACTCCCCAGACTCTGGAATAGATTGCCCATACATGTCAAGCAGAGTGCCTCTTTGGCCCTCTTCAAAAGGAACCTTGAAGATTGGATGGGATAAAGGAAATATACCCTAGGGATCATGTCAGTCGCCCTGCTAGACAGGGGTCCAGGGAAGTAAATAGTGTGGGAAGAAATAGCCAGGGAATTGTTATGGCTAGGCTTGTATAGGCCCTAGGGCTGATAGCCTAGTACCAACCTATGAACCTTATGCATGACATCTAAACAACATAGGTGTAACCACCCTTTCCACCACCTTAACCATATTATACGATGTTGTGAGTTCACAAGAAAGGTGATTTGGGCAGTCCTGGGATGTTTCAAAGTCCTAAAAATGTTTGTAGAATTAGAGCAGGCTGTGCACAAGGACCCAGTGACTCAAGTACGAACAGTATTCGGACTCAGAGGGGTTCCCAGTAGGAGTGGGTTTGCATCAGGGTTCAGCTCTGAGATGATAGCTAATCATCCTGGTGATGGGCTATATTAGCAAACAGGATGGAGGTGAAAGATCCACAAAGTTGCCATATGCAGATGATGTGGAATTACAGGCAGACTCTGAGCAACAGCTTCAGCCAAGGATAACAGAATGGAGTTCAAAACTGATGGCACACTGGATGAATCTGAGTACAGATAAAACAGTTGTAATGGCAGCAAATGGTAAAAATCAGACAAAGCTGATAATAGAGTTGCATGGAAAACTACTACTACTGGAACAGGTTAACAGCTTCAAGTACCGGGGGGGGGGGGATGAGGAGAAAGCAATTGAATGAGGATGGCAAAGCTAGAATCAGAGGGACTATAGCCAGCTGATACAGTGTGTCGGGTAGTGAATGACAGAAGAATGCCAAAGAAGCTGAAAAGTAAAGTGCTCAAAACAGAATTAAGACTAGAAATACTGTATGGTACAGAAACATGGGCAGTAAAGGCAGAGCATTTGAGGAAACTAGAGGTGATGGAGATGAAGTGCCTGTAGTAGGTGATAGGATGCATAGTATATGACGATGACATGATATTAGAGCAGAAACCCAAGTAGCCACAATTACAGAGAAGGTCAAAGAGAACAGGTTACATTAGTTCAGGCACGTGCAAGAAAGCAGAAGACAATCTGATGTAGAAGATTTAAGGCAGGAAGAAGGAAAGAATAAATGAAGGCATCCTGAAAGGAGATGGCTGGATTATTTGAGAGGAGACCTGCAAGAGCTGAAGGTAGGATAGTGACACTGAATTCGAGATTGTGATAGCTGGTGTGGCAAACCAACCCCATATAGAAAATGGGAAAAATTGGGGATAATGCATGTACTAAAGGTGACATCACAGGTTAATTAGCAGTTATTGCTGCGCTGTAGCAGTTTACTTGTGATGTTAAAGATAGTGCAGTAGGAAAAAGTACAGTCTATACTGAATGCTACTAATCTAAGACATGTCAGTTCTCATAAAGTCTGAAAAAAATCATTGTTAAGCAAAGGAGAAGAGATCAGTTGCTCAAGTATTAAAGGTCACAGCTAACTATTTTTTTGCAAGCAATAATACCCAATAGAGGAGGAGTTATTGGAGAAATAATAGACTACCCAGGGGTGTTACTAGGCCTGATGCCAAAGATGTTGTGCATCTCCACACTGGAAGGTTTATTTTCCCTATAATGCCCATCCTGAAGGGCATTATTGTCTTTATAAAATGGACCATTTATTAAGTTAGTTGGCATTTGTTTTATTAGTGTATTTTTAATGTAAGATAGTTCCTTTACCTAAAGTTTTGTAGCTGCAATAGAATCTGTAACTGCAACTGGAGGATATATTTTACATCCACAATATGCTTTTGCACATTGTTTAAGCATTTAATGTGTACTTACACAAACATACACCTATAGAGGTAGACAGTGTCTCACACACACACAATCAAAAACTCACACATCCACACACGTGCAATGTTGGAGAAATGCACCCAGCAATTACAGCCACTGTTTTCTGACTGCTTAAACTTAAGATGTTTAACAGAGATCAATGCAGTAACTCCCCACAATGTATCTCTCAAATGTCTATGATTCTGTAGAATGTTCATGATTTTACATCTTATTTCTGATATGCTTTAAAAAAATGTTCTGCATTTTTAGTAAATCTCTGGTTATTGTTTAGAATTCTTGATGTTCGTACCCTAGTTCCTAATGCGAACTTAATGAGAGGAAGTTGATATACATTTCAAAGGATAATATGAAAAGGCAGGTTTTAAGGTAGGTAGGTACTCATGACTTGTGCCCACTTTCAGAATGATACGATTTTATTGCAGATGCTGTTTTCTGTCACCTGGAGAAGCTTCATTATTTGTAATTATACAGCTGTCTGCATTGTCACAGAATGTGTATTGAGGTGATCACTACTCAGTGTCATTTTTTTTGTATAATTATTTTTTTCCATGTGTAAAATTCTGAGGTTCCTTTATTGCACTGGTTGCTGATGGAAAGACCTGCAAAAGTGTATGTCAAGCAAGCAAAGGATAAAATGTAACATAAATGACCTGGTAATTTTGTTTGAGAAGAAGAACAGAGAAGAAGGCCATCAGGCTTACAAGATAGACCTCTGAACATTATGACCATTAATAAGTGATCACTACTCAGTGTTACTTTTTATATAATTATACTTTTTCCATGCCCAAAATTCTGAGGTTCCCCTTATTTACAATCACCTCACGATCCTGGCACCTATTTCTTGTAATCCTTCCAAGTTTATTATAGTAATAGGAGTTTAACTGTGTGTAAGATAAGTTCTGAACATGGTATGGAATATCCATGGAAACAGAAAATTTGCCACAGTGCTTGTTGCTCTCTTAGTCCAGGACAACTTGCAATAGCATGTTGCTTTGAGCATGTCTGTAACCACTGACAGTGGGCTTATTCTTTTCTGACTTAGGCAGACATTTTGTTCCCTCCATACCCATTGGGTTAGGATGGGACAGTAGGGCACAGGAGCTCAACTTAAGAAAAACATTTCTGATATTCACCTTTTTTCTGTACCAGACAACCTGCCACAACAGGTTTTTGGCTGCTTCTTAACAACAGGCTGGGTAATAATACCAACAGTCAGAAAAAGTAGTGCCTACCTTTGTCAGATGAATGGTGTTGATGACAAATGGCTTTATCTCAGTTCTCAGTGATCATTCATATTTAATCAAAAGCAGGAATTACCTGACATTCCAATATTTAACAAGGGAAATTTACATAATTTGCCATGATGCTTTGGCAAGCAAAAGTTCATAGTTTGTCTTAGAACTCACACAATGCTGTGTTTTGCCTAGAATTTTCTGGTTCACTTCTCTATATAGCTGCTACAATAGTTTATTTTTAATGACCGTCATCGGTCAATAAAAGTTATTGAAGACTTTGAAGTAATCATCTTCTGATAGTTCACCACCCCTACAATTTTCACATTTTTCATTTTTTTTTGTTTCAGTATTGGGGTATACCTGAAGCAAGAATAATAGCTGTGTGCCAAGTGTCCTATGTTAACTTCCATGTTGCTTGACATTGCAGTCATGTTAACTGATGCATCTTTTTAGACGTGTATAAAAACACATTTTGTAAGGACTCCAGCAAATAACATACATACTTACTCTTCAAGCAGTGAATTCCATACTTTAAATAGTACTTTGTATTTCCTGACTGACTAAATGACACAAATTTGATGGAAACGTCTGCTAAAAATATGAAGTTAAGATGCATGTGTGTATATATACACACAAACACACAGATGCACAAACATATATATATGTAAATTTATATATATATATATATATATATATATATATATATATATATAAAGATTAGAGCTTACAGTTTTAATATGAATCTAATGGTCAGATAAAACCCTGAGTGAAAGTACTCACACCCCTAGTTAAATGATCTCAAAGAACAATGAGCTCAAAGACTTTTTTTTCTTACTCGTATTTCATTTGGGTGGGGGGCTTCAATTAATCTAGTAGTCCCACAGACACAAACATTCAGTGGGTACTGAGTATGCTGTTCTTTGGAAAATACATTAACCCCAAGGTTCCATCTGCCTAAGTCAGTGATACCTCAAGTAGATGTAAAAGATAGGTGAGCATGAATTACCTTAAACTGTTAATAGAATACTTTAAGCCTGAAGAAGAAAGCCTTAGACTTTCTATTTTGCAACAGTAACAAGCTCTTTATATGCGTTTCAATTCAGCTAATGTTGACAGTGCTTTGGTGCATTTATTGGATGGGATTATGGTATATGAGAGACGCTTGCTGCAACAGAAGTGCAGCAAGATTGATAGGGATACTAAGGACCCTTTAGACCAACATGTCTTTACTTGGCCTAGAGTCAATCATTCTAATGGCTGTATGACTCTTGAAAGAGCTCAGAACCAGAATGACCCTATCAATCAGAACAAGGAGGATGGGTCGATAATGAATGTAATCTCCGGTGAAGGAGAAACTGAAGCAGGTGTACAATCTATGCCTACACAAATTGGGGACATTAGTGAGTCCTCTAATAATATTGGTGCAAATGTCTCTGAGGTGAATGTTGGTCAGCCTATAGTACGGCCAAAGGGGTTGTTACCTATAAGGGCAATTACCAACACTGAAGGTGAACCGACAAGAGGTGTGGGTTTTCGTCAATTACCCCTTCCCATAGCTATGGAGAAGGGGGGTGAGGAGAGATCATTCTGCCAACCGCGGCAGGCGGAAATGAAAACACTCAGTAGAGAGACAACCAAATCAAACCATCAAAAAAATGTGGATCCGGTGGGGAATGTTTATTATGGAACATCTCAGAAAGAACTTTGGACTCTGATGAACTTAATGTCTTGAAAAAGGGACTGAATTTTATCCCGACTAGTTGTAATAATTTGATGGAAGTGTTAAATTGTTTATCAGAAATGTCATGCTGAACTATGAGTTTGGTAATAGTACTGAAGATTATAGGGGTTTTAAGAAACCCAGTTTATATACACCTAACAACCATCCTTTGGTGGAAGCTTTTTACAAACTGGTTGAAGATGACATACATGCTGTATACAATGATAATGTTTTTAAGTGTAGGGGTAGGAATGGTAGAAACAATCTCAACTTTAGTGAAAGAAAGACCTTAAACAGGTTACGAGATGACCACACCATAGTCATTAGACCTGCCGATAAAGGCGGGCCTGTTGTGATTATGGATAAAGAGAGGTATCAAGAGGCTATGCTTCTAATGTTGAATGAAGATAAATATTATTCAAAGATTACTAAAGAGGATGTTGATGCCATTAAGTATAGGCTTTCTATGATGGTTGATGACCTAGTTAAGAGTTTTACCATCTCTCGCGATTTGGGTAGGTTCCTGGAGGTAGAATACCCGATGATTCCAGCAATACAGGGCCTACCTAAAATACACAAGGATGGAGTAAACCCTCCCATGAGGCCCATAGTGTCTGGGAGGGGGTGGTGTACTGACCCCTACTCCTTGTATGTTGAGAAGTTGCTTCGACCTGTATTGGATAAGAATACCATAATCCTTAAGGATACTACACAATTCTTGTTGGATTTATACAGTTACACTAGTGCCTTTCAGTTAAACCCAGATACACTTTTCGTGACACTTGATGTGCTGTCACTGTTCACAGTTATTCCCAATGATTTGGGTATAGAATCAGTTAAGCAGTATTTGAATAAGCACAGTAGCTATGATGTCAAGCAGGTGGATTTGGTATGCCTGTTTCTGGAAGTAATACTTGAGAATAATGTTTCTACCTGCAGCGAGATGGCGTGGCTATGGGCACTTCCTGTGCCAATAGCTACGCCAACATGGTTTTAGCATGGTGGGAAGAAGAGGTATTATTTATGAATGACAGTAACAGGAAGGATGTTTTATTTTATCATTGTTTTGTTGTCGACATTTTCATGGTTTGGAATAGCAAACCTGAAGCCTTAGAGTCTTTTGTATTTGAGATGAACCACATGACTAATTATCTTAGGCTTACCATGAATTCCTGCCCTATTAGAATAGAGTTTTTAGATGTTTATGTAGAGAAGGTGATGGATTGTCATGTTAACATTGGAGTATGTAGAAAATCGTGTCACGGAAACACCCTGTTAGACAGACGCAGCATGCACCCGTATTATATATTTAGAAACATTATTAGGGGGCAAGGGATGAGGATCTCTCACCTTAATGCAGCAGATACAGGATATCAACATGAGTTGCTTGATTTTAAAGATAGATTAATTGAACGAAGATACAATCATGGAGATATAGAGAAGGGCCTCTTAGACCTGGATTTGATTAGAGAAGGGAGGGCTGCACCTTATTTCTCTAACTATCCAGTATCTACGAGTGAAGCAAAAAGTACACCACTTGGTGTTAGAATCCCAACGCTTTATACTACTGATAATGAAGTTATTTTTGACATTCTTGGCAAACATTGAAGGATTCTCACCACTGATAATAATATAAGAAGTAAAGTTGGAGATAGACCAATGTTTAGGTTTAGGAATAAACCTAACCTGAAAAGAATTCTTTGTCATTCTGTCAATGAACATGAAATGAATGATTACTCTGGAACTAGACCATGTGGGCACTGCAATTTCTGTGGTTTTATTGAGGTCAGTAACCAGTTTGTCCATCTGGATTCAGGACAGGAATATAAATTTAAGATATCTGCGGACTGTGGTTCCCAAAATGTGGTATATTTGGCAGTTTGTCGAACATGTTCCTCCTTCTATGTTGGTAAGACCAACAGGGCTTTTCGTAATAGAATAAGGGAACATGTATATGCCATTAGGATAGGACATGTTAATAATGCTTTGGCGAAACATGTTAAGGTTATGGGTCAAGAGCAAGTTTTTTTATTTTATGGGCATTGACCTTTTTAAACCCATTATTAGGGAAGGGAACATAAGGAATGGCACTGAAAAGAAGGAGATGGGTTGGATTATGAAACTGATGGTGGACAGGGGTATGGGCCTTAATGAGAGGGCCTCCCTTAAACCAGTTCTCAGGTCAAGAAAGTTGGTTGTAGGATGATATTAGTGCCCCTAACCTACTAAGGCTGTTTTTATCACTGTGAAAAATAGTGGAGGCTTTTTGCTTCGATGACCTTTTACCAATTTTTAGTCTGTATTAGCCCTCTATCTCAGTTGTTTATGCTTTGTATAAGCTTAGTTATATATATTTTTTATATATTTATTAATGAGATATAAATGCTGTTTTGTTTAGTGTTGGTATACGTTTAATTATGTTATTGCTTGTGATTTTTATAATTTTTATAATTTTTATTATTGCATAAATTGTAAGGTATAGAACAAGTCAAGTCACATGACTAGGATGACAAGACCAGGATATGTGGATCAGGTGTTTTTTGGTCTGATGAAGCAGTATGTGAGAGCGCTTACCAGTGTACACCAATAAAGGATTGTTATTTTGAGGAAGACTGGCTATTAGTGTTCTACGTGGTTGTCTCTGCCGTTTGCTTGTTGCTGTCTTTGTGTTATAGATGCAAAAGATAACTTACCCAAAGAGTACAGGCTATTTCCCCAGTACCTCAGCCAACTTTCCCCTAGTCAGCATAAATACCATCTGAGGTTTCCCCTTAAGAGACCTGTAGCCTCTTGGGACTAATCCAGTCTACATAGGATTTTATATATGTATATGTGTGTGTATGTGCATGTGTATATGTATGCATGCATGTATATATATATATATATATATATATATATATATATATATATATATATATATATATATATATGTGTATATATATATATATATATATATATATATATATATATATATATATATATATATATATATATATATATATATATATATATATATATATATATATATATATATATATATATATATATATATATATATATATATATATATATATATATATATATATATATATATATATATATATATATATATATATATATATATATATATATATTTGGGTCCCCTTCAGTAGATCGAACTTTTACAAGTTTGAAGCTCATATGGCCGAGACCATATGATCGAACTTGTAAAAGTTTGAACAGACTGAATGGAGATTCACGTACAGTGCGAAATGGGAAGATTTCCATTTTCCGCAGTGTAGTGCGATCTCGGAGTTGTTATATTTAAGTAGGGGGGTGTGGAGGTGCAGGGGGTCATAGACCCCCTGCTACAGACATCTAATTTTGTTTTTTGTGTTTTTTTTTTTTTAATTCAGTGTTCGAACTTTTACAAGTTCGATCATATGGTCTCGGCCATATGAGCTTCAAACTTGTAAACGTTCGATCTACTGAAGTAGATCTATATATATATATATATATATATATATATATATATATATATATATATATATATATATATAGGTATATATCACACTGTGAAAGTAGCGGATTCCAAATCCGACATCAGACCAGTGACAAGTGGAGTACCACATGGTTCAGTCCTGGGTCCTCACCTGTTTGGTATCTACTTCTCTGAAGTGCAGGCTAACACAGAAGGTCTTTAGCTAACAAAGTTTGCAGATGACTGCAAACTAGGAGCCATAATTGAAACTCCTAACGATATGGACAAACTGCAAAAGGGCCTCACTGAGACAGATACCTGGTGTCAAAGCCATGGCCTGAAGCTCAATGCCAAAAAGTGTATTGTCATCCCCTTTGGTAAAAACTCTGTACTCATGAACTACCACATAGCTGGTAGTCTACTTAATGCCGAAAATGTGATGAGACCTTGGGACACATGTGGACAGTAGTCTCTCCTTTGATAATCACATTGCCACAGTGGTCAGGAAATCCTTCTACATGGCTCATCTCATCACAAAAGGATTCTCATCCAGAAAAAAAGAGGTCATTGTTCCCCTCTACTCATCACTCATTAGACCCATTATAGAGTTCCACGCCCCTTTTGGTATGTACCTCACAAGACATCTACAACAACTGGAAAGACCACAGAAATACCTCACAAAAAGGATTACTGGCCTCCAATAGATGCCCTACGCAGACCGTCTTAAAAAACTACAGCTTTACTCCATTGCATATCGCCTACTCAGGGGTGATCTCTGCCTAACATACAAAGCTATGTCAAAGCCAGAGCTGTTGGACTTAAAGAAATCCCAATCCCTCCGAGCTACACGCTCTAGGGATCTAAATCTTGTCACCACAATAAACAGAACATGCTGGAGGGATATATTCCTGTCCCAGAGACTTCCCATACTCTGGAACAGACTACCTATATATGTCAAACAGAGCTCCTCATTACCACTCTTCAAGAAAAATCTTGATGATTGGATGGGAAATTCACCCCGGGGATCACTTCAGTGGCTCTGCTTGACAGGGGCACAGGAAAATAATTTTCTTGGGTGGCGAAAGCCAGGGTACATTTTTTGGCTAGGCTTGTATGGGCCCTAGGGCCGATAGCTTAGTACCTACCTATGAACCTATATATATATAGATATATATAGATATATATAGATATATATAGATATATATATATTTATATATATATATATATATATATATATATATATATATATATATATATATATATATATATATATATATATATATATATATATATATATATATATATATATATAGCTATATATATATATATATATATATATATATATATATATGTATATACACACACACACACACACACACACACACACACACACACACACACACACACACACACACACACATTTATGGTTGCAAAGTACAGCAGTGATACCAACACCTTATTTTACCTATAAAACAACAGTTTGCTAGAATGACAGCAGTTACCAAGGTGGCAGAGTCTCAGGAGAGCATTTACTCCCACATGATACTAAACTCTAACTCCCACTCCTATAAGGTCAGGTGTCAGTTAGCTCTGGTAATTTCTGGTGTTGTCTTTCAATACGGTAACACAGACCATCAATTACAAAATGTTTATTGGTCTACTTAAAAAAAAGCACAACATCACTTTTAGTTAACCATAACTGATGCTTCCACAGTCTTTCTGTGATTTTAAGAGATTCACCATTTCTACACATGATACCGAATTTGCAAAAATGCCTGTCAACATTGTGTTAATAGGACTTATAAAAAACATTTGCTTAATTTACCAGGTAGTCTCTAACTGAAGCAACATGAAGCTAAAACATAAAGACCTGGGTTTAGGTCATGTTAATATCATATGAAATCTATATTCTTTGAGCCTGTGATTTTGTAATGCTTAGCATATTTGTGTTTTTCTGTTGTACAATACAGCTGTTCTTTTGGAGAGGCGCTTATTTTTGAGTCCTAAATTATGGAATACCATGAAATAAAGGTCTGCAGAATCCTGCTCTGATTTCTCATTTTATATATATATATATATGTGTGTATATATATATGTATATACTCAGACACATATGTGTGTGTATGTGCAACCAGGGAGATATATGTAAGATGCTGATGACTCTGAAAGTAAGGATCTCCTCATAATGTATTAGTTGTGATTTTTCTCTGTTGTATTGCATATCTAAAACACATGCCTTTTTTGTTGTTCATGCCTAATAATTAATTCAGACTCAAGATAAGTTTAAAAAAAAACATGTTTATCAGTGAAGGTGGGGGTGGTGGGCTACAGAACTTGTGAACAACACTGTGGTTGTCTTGGAAACAGGGTTCTCTGCGAATGTTGTGTGGAGCTGGATGGAAATGTGTTTTTTTGTTTGTTTTATATCTCACCAAACTGCATATTTATTAGCAGCTGGCTCATAAGTAAAGTTGCTATAATATTTTAGTGGAAATGCGGTCAGAGCTGTTCTAAGAACTTTTTAACAATAAGTAGAGATAAATGTTAAGGTTTTGTCAAGTGGGGGCAATGGTGTTACAAGGGAATTTACAGGGATTCAGTCATTTTTAGCTCTAATTTGATAAGCAATGATCAAAGTCTAAGGAGAGTGTTATTACAGTTTTAAAATGTGAGTATTATTACTGGTAAAAGGTAAGGTGGTTATGGGAATAGGTAAATGCTTACTCCAGCTGAGGCTATAACAGTACAAGCAATAATAAATCTATTGCACTTCTGTGATAACAGCATTCCTGGAAAATGTAGGAAGTTTGTGAATCTTCATGTGAAATGGGGATCAGGAACTCCTAGAAAATGTCGAGAAGAAGCCAGGAACTTAGTCATCGGAATCATATTAAAGAATTATTTAGAGCCATTATCACCCATACATAGGTAGGCAGGTTAAGAATTCTTTAAAAATTATGAGAAGGTAAAATAAATAGAATTGCACTTGTTTTGAAACAAGAGTACAAGGCAGCAGAATGTAATGAATGGAAAACAAATGGAGAAGTGTTTTAGAAAGAACGATCTTTACAGAAAAAAAATGATAGCAAGCTGATTTTAGACAACTGTGTTTGTGTGGGCATGTCTACACACATGCACACACACACACACACACACACACACACACACACACACACACACACACACACACACACACACACACACACATATATATATATATATATATATATATATATATATATGGTTCCACTTGAAAACATCGAAATTCATACGGTCGAGACCATATCATCGAGTGTTTATAGAACATCGATGTTGTCAAGGGGAAGAAAAAGGTAAGTAAAAAAGAGAAAAGGCTAGTGTTCCTGCAGGGCAGCAAGGTGCCCTGCACACTGTGTCTGTGAGTGTGCCATCTCTGTGATGGCACTGCAGACAGGGTATGGGAAATCTCCCATTTAGCGCTTCTGCATATAGTGCTAAACCAGAGATTTCCCTTTACCGCACTGTAGTGCGATCTTGGAGTTGGTATATTAAAGTTGGGGGGGTGAGGGTGCAGCCCCACACATGGGGGTGCAGGAGGGTGAGGTTTAGAGATTTTTTTCTTTTTTTTACGTTCCCTTTGAATCTTTGATTGTTTGAAACTCGATGTTCTGGTCTCGATGATCAGAATTTCGATGTTTCATGCTGTCCATGATTCAAAGTGGAACTATATATATATATATATATATATATATATATATATATATATATATATATATATATATATATATGTGTGTGTACATATTTTTTTTGCTCTTTCTGTCCATCAGTATCACCATCCTGACCCCCATGCCCCATCTTTGCTATGTCCACTGCCTTAGTTTCTTGCACCTCTCTGACTTTGTCTAGTATTATTGGGACCTGTCATTGATCCCTAGGCTTACAGGGATTTGGCATATAATTACATGCATCTGGGGATGAGGGAGTCTTGTATGACCTAACTAATTTTCCCCTTGTGGTTACATGGTTTGGTCTGGTCGGATAGGTGTGGATTGTGAGTTAGTGGCATATTGCCCTGCCTTCTCAGCAGCTCAGCCAGGCCCAGTCTCTACCCTTCCAGTCATGCCTCCTACTAGCAACCTCCCTGGCCATCATGGATCATCATAACGAGATGCCCTTGCACCACTATCCCATCCCTCCCCTGCTGCTCTGTCAGTAGCCTGAGCTACTAAGCAAACCTGGGCCACTAGGGCTTTATTCCTCTACGCCACTAAAGTGACTGTTTGTACATGTATTTACATATTTCAAAGAGAGCTTTCTCTCTCTCTCTCTCTCTCGATATATATATATATATATATATATATATATATATATATATATATATATATATATATATATATATTATATGGGTATACTTAAAATAGTTTAAACACAAAAATGCTGAGATTTCTTATGTCAGTGTGAAAATAGAAAATAAAATAGTGTCAGCCCTCAACTGCGCATGCTCTGAGACATAACTTCAGAGCATGCAAAAATAAAAGAATGCTATTTGCAGGGGCAAGCCACCCCCCATTATATATTTTCAATTCAAGATTGCACAATAGTAGGGAAAGTAGATATTCTCCATCCTCAGTAAAATAATCTGTTGATGAAACAGATCTTGGCATTAAAGAAAGATGACTTACTTAATATCTCCTCTATCTGTCTATTTAGAGAGATATAAATATGACTGCTTGCATAATGTGACATTCTTTTCAACAAATGGATTGATTTTAGAAAATGCAAGTGTTGCATGCAAGTTTGTACATACATATATATGATAAGTCAAAAAAATCATTAAATAGAGCATAAAACTGCTGATGTGATATTTCAAGCTACCACACTATCAAAAATCCACATTGAACCTACTAATGGTCACAAAAAGAAAACTCATTCCTTGGCCGCACTAGTGGAGTACAGGGATAAAGCCCTAACTTTTTTCATTCCCTTATACTCACTGGAGGCATTTACATCCCTAGTGATGTGAACGAGCTACGGGACCCACGGCAGCTATCCCTAACAATTTTATGCTGAATTGCATCCAAAGCATATTTCCCTCCCTCCACTGAGCGAAGCATCCACCAAGCTAAGCTGTCAGTCCCAGCTGTACCACAGTATAAAGAAACAATTGTGTCCAAACCATATTTCCATCTTCAACCCTCCCTCCACTGAGCGAAACGTCCACCAAGCTAAGCGGACAGTGCCAGCTATACCACAGTAAAAGAAACATATGTGCCCACGTGACTTTTCATTTAATGTAATTATAGGGTGTTGCATTGCCCTTGTTTGCTCTACCACATTTACTAGGCTGCACCAAGATTCCCAGTGAAGTACTTGTCCACTTTGTTCTCAGTAGCCCCATCCCCTTGGCCAAGCCTGCACTAGCTGTTTCCCACTCTCTCTTCTTTGACCCTGACAACATCATTATCGCTTCTCCTACACTCTCCCATCTGTGTAATCAGGCTTCCCCACTCCATTTGTTCCTGGTACCTGCACCCCCCCCTTTTCCCTGCTTGCCATTACTATTATTGTTTCTTATCCCCCTGCCACCTTCTTGACCCAGCTTATTCCTCCTTCCATATCCTCCCTCTCTCCTATCTCCCTCACTCACTCTGGCCTAGTATCTACACCACAAATAACATAGCCCTATCTTCTAAGTATGCTTTTCTCTCCCTAGCACTACATAGTTTGTTTTCCTTAACTGAACCTAAGTGCTTACGTTGACTGATTGTTTTCAGATAGGCCCTGAGCGCTGTCCCTGGTATGGCACAGGCTGTCCACACCCCTTTGCAATTACCCTTCTCGTTCGTACTTACTGCTTACTTTCAGATCCCGTTTCTCCCAGCATTCTTTGCATGCTTTAAAACCTACTTTTAGCTTTCCTTGCCATCTTTTTTTATTCCCTCACACTCACTGGTGGTGTCTTCATACCTGGTAATGTGAGCAAGTATGCTGGTAATTTCACTTATGTTGGATTATATTGTGTTCTGATGCATTTCTGCCATATTATTATTATTATTTTATCAACAGCCGAGGCACATGTAAATGCTTAAGTCTGCTACTACCTAATTAGTGACCAGCTGTTCTGAGCTCTGTTATCTATTTTTAAACTCTGCAGTAGTGTTTAATATTTGCTAAATACCTGTTTTGAAGGATAAACTGATAAACAGCTCTGGCATATCTGTACTGTGATTGTATATTTGTTACAGTTAGTACTGAGTAACCTGTCGGCTCTGTTGCTAAATGTAGAGTGCTTTACAGTACGCGCTTTCTTAACCAATAATGTTGTACTAGTCAGAACCAAGAAATGTTTCACTGTTACTTCTCTGTTGAATGTAAAGTTTACACTGCAGCCAATAAAAGTCAGGCTTCTATCACTGCTTTGTACATCCTGGTCTAACACAGCCTAGTTTTAACTTTGTTAGTTGGCTAATATCAGCTACTGTTCCTCCTGTGGATTATAGTATCTTGTTCTTATGGAGTGAACTGCAGAGCATTGTAAATCTGTGTCATTTATTAGCAGGCTACTATTAGCTATTCTGGTGTTCTGTAAATAACTGTATTACTTACCTAATTGAGTGAACTGTAGACCATTGTAAAACATTGTTTATGCAATTCGCAGACAACACTCCTGGTGTGTCTTACCTCTGAGTGAATGTACCTGAATTTTCTGTGTTCAGCATAGTGATAACATAGAGTTTGTTTCTCTGTATTAAACTGCTATTTTACACCTTGCTCTGTTCTTAGGCCCTAACTTTCTACCCACGTTTTCTTTCCCTGCCCTTCGTCTATCTTTTATTTATTTTAAGAGTCCTAGCATTATATACATTTGCATGCCCTGAATGTGCTCATTCTAATTCTATTTTCTTTTTCTTTCCATACAATTGTATCCAAAGCACATTTCCATCTTCACCCCTCCCTCCACTGAGCAAAATGTCCACCAAGCTAAGCAGACAGTCCCAGCTATACCACAGTACAAAGAAATGTATGTGTCCACATGACTTTTCATTTAATGTAATTATAGGGTGCTGCATTGCCCTTGTTCACTCCACCGCATTCGCCAGGCTGCTCTAAGATCCCCAATGAAGTACTTGCCCATTTTGTTCTCAGTAGCCCCATCCTCTTGGCCAAGCCTGCACTAGCTGTTTCTCACTCTTTCTCTCTTCTTTGACCTTGATAACATCCTTATCACTTCTCCTTCACCTTCCCATCCATGTAATCGGGCTTCCCCACACCATTTGTTCCTGGGGCCTGCACCACCACCCCCCCTTTTTCCCTGCTTGCCATTACTATTATTGTTTCTTATCCCCCTGCCACCTTCTTGACCCAGCTTATTCCTCCTCCCATATCCTCCCTCTCTCCTCTCTCCCACACTCATTCTGGCCTAGTATCTACACCCACAAATAACATAGCCCTAACTGTAATGCCTTTATCTTCTAAGTGTGTTTTTATCTCCCTAGCACTACATAGTTTGTTTTCCTTAACTGAACCTAAGTGCTTAACTTTGCTGATTGTTTTTTGATAGACCCTGTGCACTGTCCTTGGTTCAACCCGCTCTGTTTGTCCTCATTACACTCAGCCTCACTCTGTTCCCCTACCTTACCCCCTTTCCCACCCACCCCAGTTTCATTACATTTATACCTAGCCAAACCACACCCTCCACTTCTCAACCAATCAGCATTCTCTTCCAATTGTCCTCACTATCCCAACCCACTCCCACTACCTCTAGCCTCACTTTCACTCCACTCCCCACCCCCAGCCACACACCATGCACTACTTATATTCATTATTTGCACATTCACTTCTACTCCACATACTTTTTCTCACCTATAACTCTACCTCCCTCCACTCATACCATGTCATATACTTCCACTCCCCAACACATCCCCTATCTACTCCCTCCTCACTATCCCACACTTACATTTAAGCATAAAACCACAACTATTTAATCACACTACTGCTCTCCTCTCACCTCTCAAATACTTTAATTCCCAACAGCCTGTCTCCTCAGCTTCAAAATATCATACCCCGCCAAACAAACATATTTAGTCTACTACACTGTATTACTCACATCAAACTCAAAGCTGACATCCATCCCAACCCAGACCCCATTAATACATTCTCTCAATGCCAACAACCTTCACCTGGTCCAACTCCAACTACTTCTAGTCATTCCATTATACACTCACATCCTTACCCCCTTACAAAAACCTCCAACCCCTCCAAACAAATTTCAATCTCCCTAGCATCTTAAATAAAACCACTGAATTCCATGCAGCCCTAGTCACCTACTCACCAGATATAGCTGTGATAACATAAACCTGGTTAAAGCCCCACATTAAGGACAGCAAAATTGTCACTACAGGTTACAACATCATCAGACAGGATAGACCAAATTAAAGAGGTGGAGGTGCCACTGTTATATTTAAAGACACTCTCAAAGTTATACAACTAAACTGCTCCCCTCCTAACCTACCTGATGCTGAATACTGATCAATCCACCAAATTCAACCAAGAAACTATTATTCTTGTTGACTTCAACCTGGAGTGTCACACCTGCTCATCCGACAACCCCTCCCACTTTCTAAATCTCTTCAACTTTATCCAAACAGTAACCTGCTCAACTCATACAGACAAACACTCCAACAAGCAGTCAACATTAGACTGGATCCTAACTAACAAATCTAACCTAAATTACATAGCCAGTTGCCTACCTGACTCCCTCAGTGACCATTCTGCAACCTTTTTATATAGCAAGTGCATACATACCCAGAGCAATGTATCTTATAAATATATCATTAATAAGAAAAACTTCTCCCCCATCACTTTTAACCTCCTGCTCAAACAATGGGACTGATCTCTACTAAAACACCTACATTTAGATGCAGCTGTGCAGTATTTCAACACCACTTTCCTTACTATTCTAAACAGCCTTGCCCCCACTAGGAAAGTATGGCTAACCAAAGAGACCAAAATACTAATGAAGCACAGGGATAAAGCCTGGACAGATTACAATACATTCAAAGACAAAATTGACCTCTTAGTTTAGCAACAGCTAAGAAACCTAACAAAGAAACTGATAAAAATGACAAACAAACTTACTTCCTGTCCTGTCAACAGAAACACTAAATTCTGGCAATCCATCAACCACCTCCTCAACCCCTGTCTTACCACAACTCCACCCCCAGCCACCTCAAACAACTCAGACCCTATCTCTACACAATTCATCTCCCACTTCATAAATACCGTTACCGCCTTATTAGTCAACCAACCTACTCAGTCTGTCACAGTCCCAACCCCCACCCCAGAAAACCTTAATCCCCCTCACTTTCTCACCCATACAAACCAATTACATAAAGAATTTGTTAACTACACTTAAACCCTGTTGTGTCACTGCAGACAAACTTCCAAATGAATTTCTAAAACTTGCCGCTCCATCAATTGCCTACCCACTCAGAACACTCTTCCCAATACCATAACTAACCTTCAGTTCAAGTTCCCAAAAAAAGGGTATGCTAATCACTGGCTGTGCTCTTGCCACCCCAGGCTAATTTTCAAAGAGATTATAGTGGTTAGGGCACATATGCAGGAAAGCAAAACAAATCTGGGAGGAAGTCCTGGTAATAAACTTTGTTTAAAGATTTTATCAGCTTGAAATTTACATTCAAACAATAGAAACACCTTTTTTATAAAAGAATGCTGCAAATGTTACTTAAAACACATACTGCTGGAAACTGCAGGCAATTCAAACTTAAGACTTGTGAATAAGTGAAGGTTTGAGTTCACCTGTCATGGCTGCATATAGCTGTGAAAATTCCCATGACAAGTGAAGATTTTTTTTTCCTTTTCTCTTGTGCTGTGGTCTGAGAACTGTTAAAAATGTGCTTTTGTCGTGTTGTAGTCCAGAGAGGTGTACCATTAGTTACCTGCTAGAAGTCCTGGGGGAGAAGCCAGCAGTCTACAAAATGACTATCATGGAGCATCCATTACAGATAAGACCTGCTGCTGCTGAGGGTATGGCAATGGTAGCAATATCAGTGGCTCATTTCTGAGCTGTGCTGCCAATCAAGACTGTAACCAGTGAAGAACACCCAGAAGCCTATCTCATCACTTTTGAGCATAGACAGCAAAAAAAGATGGCACCAGACCAGTTGAACTCACATCATTATTGTTCATTTTAGGGGGAACCCACCTCTGTACATTCATGGACATGTTGAACTCTGCCAGTAATGGAATGGAAAACAATTACCATCATCGCTTTGCACAAAGGGGGTGCATCCATGGACCCCGGGAACTATAGACCCATTAACCTGATCAGCTTTATCTGGAAGGCCATAGAATGAATCATCAGGGACCTTATTAACAAAGATACAGGAAATCTCCACATTCTCAACCCCACCAAGTTTGGCTTTGTCAAGGAGAGATCATACCTACTAAACATGGTGGACTTCATTTATTTATTTATTTATTTATTTAACATTTGTTGACCGGGAAAGTCTGACTAGGTTCCACAGAGCCTGTTTTCAGCGGAGGCCCGGGGAGAAATGCTCCAGATGCATGTCTTTGGAATGTGGGAGGAAACCAGATTACCCGGAGGAAACCCACGTAAACACAGGGAGAACATGCAAACTCCACACAGAAGACACCCCAGCCGAGAATTGAACTGGAGAACCTCTTGCTGTGAGGCGACAATGTTAACCGCTGCACCACTGTGTTCATGACAGTCACCAAAGCCCTAGACGAGGACATATCTGTGCATACAGCCTACACAGCCTTAGCCAAAACCTTTGACACAATCCTCACTCAGGCATCATGGATAAAATCACACAGCTGGGTATCAATCCTTATATTGTCAGGTGACTTGCAAACTGGCTCACTGATAGAACTCATACAGTCAAAATAGGGGACTCCACCTCCTCCAGCGACCGTAACTGGTGGTGTTCCACAGGGATCGGCTCTAGAACACCTACTGTTCATAATCTACTTCTCTGCAATACAGGGTAAAACTAAAGGACTGTGGCTGGAAAAGTTTGCAAACTGGGAGTGATCACTGAAACCCCTGGAGATGTCAACATCCTGCAAGAAGATCTTATGCAGACTAATGACTGGTGCCAAAGTCATGGCCTTAAACTTAATGCAAAAAAATGCATTATCGTCCCCTTCAGAGAGGGTGATGTTTCTGCAAACTATCACATCAATAGCAATATCATATGCACATAGTCAAAGTTGTGAGATCTGGGCACATAGATTGACAGCAACCTTAACTTCAATCACCAGGTCCCACAGTGGTAAGAAGGGCATTTTGTATTGCTTATCTCATAATTAAGGTCTTTGCCTCCATAAAAAAAGAGGTTATAACTCCCATGTACTCTTCCCTCATCAAGCCAATACTAGAGTACAAGGCTTCCTTTGGTATATTCCTGTCCAAACACCTTCAGCAATTGGAGAGACCACAAAGGCTCCTTACAAAGACAATTCAGGGTCTTCAAGATCTGTCTTTTGCAGACAGACTGAAATCATTGTCACTTTACAGTGTGTCATACAGAGTGCTTAGAGGTGACTAGTATCTTGTATACAGAGCAATCTCTGACCCAGCTTTGATGGAAATGCTGCACATTCGCAAGTCAAATGGCACATGGGTCACTCACTCAAAGGACCTTAACCTGGTATGTGACATCAACAGAACTTGCTGGAGAGACAGATTTTGTCTCACAGAGGTCTTCCCCCCTTTGGAACAAGCTTCCTATTCATGTTAAACAAAGCACCTCATCAGCCCTATTTAAGCGCAATTTGGATGATTGGATGGGTAACCAGAAATTCAACCTGGGGGTTCAACCTGTGTCCCCTCTTGGACAGGGCCAATAGGTGCAGATTTTAGTATGTGCTTGAACCAGACACCCCTGGGAATATGGGTTGAACCTGGTTAGGATTGTAAGGGCCCTGGAGTCCTTAGCCTAGTAACCTCCTGTGATCCTATGATCCTATGTTTACTTTTCAGAATGGGAGTCGCTGCTGAAGACCAGGATCACTGATTAGTGATGGGACTTTTGTAACAATGAGAATGGCATGAGAAGACTGATGGAAAGTGTTGTCCATAGATTTAAGCAAGCTTTACCAGTAACTATTAAATATTGCTGTGTCAGTCAGAACCCAGGATGCTGAAAGCTCTGTTATGTTAGTAACTAGAATAACATGCTGTGAGAATGTGAGAATCTGAATAAAGAGGTTAAACTAAAAGCAACTGAAAAAACTTTACTTATACCAAAAGTTTTGTCACCCATTTTTTGCTTTAAATGTGGGAAGAGGGAACACGCTGCCAAATGCTGTAATGCAGCAGTCAAGCCAGAGATAAATTTGCCAACAGCTTAAGAACAGACAGCTAATGATGAAGCAACAGAGTTTCACAGACTTTATGATATGGTGGTTGAAACATATTTCTGTTGTTGTTGTGCCATTGCTGAGGTGATTTAAGTGTTCCATACTGTAATTGTTCGTGCATTAGTGACCTGGGATTTACTTCTTGGACTATATGAAGAGAGACGATGTTGGTCTTTGAATGTGTGTCTCAAACATATATGTACCTTGCATTGCACAGCATCCTATCTTCCCAAATATGATGCCACAGTATGAACAAAAGATGATTCACTTCAGTAATGGGTCTATATAAAAACATCAAAGTTTTAAAACTTCAAATGTTCTAATATCAACCCCTATTCAGTGAATGCTGAAAATAGCGAAGCTGCAGAACACTAAATTTCTTCCTAGGGAAGGAATTCAGTTGCCTGTTTCTGTGGCTTTGCTGTTTTCAGCACTGCGGTGGAAAGTTACGGGTCGGGATAAGGTAAGTGTGCGATTGTGTGGACGTGAGGGTTAGGGCGAGGTAGGTGAGTTAGGGTTAGGGCGTGGGTGAGGTGAGTGTACAATAATGACGGACCTTTGGGTTAGGGTTTGGGTTAAGGTAAGTGGATAGATAGTAGTGTATGTATAGTTTAGTGTAGGGTTAGATGTAGGATTGTAAGTGTATGTGTATGGATTGCTGTTTGTTTGGTGTGCTTGTGTTATGTGTATGTGTGTCAGAACAGTGACTTTTTTTCCCTGGGAAAAAATTTGCTGTTTTGCATGTTCGATATTGTCAGCATTCGCTGAATAGGGGTCGATATTAGAACATTCGAAGTTTTAAAACTTCGATGTTCTAATATAGACCCTTTAGTAATTGGCTTAATTTCTGGTGTCTTCCCAAGGGCAATTCAATATTTGTCAGCATGTGATGACATGGTTAACAAACCACACTGATTTCTAAAGGAGGTCTGCACCTGTCTCCCCTAGGCTTCCATATATTGGGTAAAACTTTATCCATACTCTTAGAACCTTTCTTAGACAATGCCAAATTGACAAACCTACTCACATAGTAAATAAAACCAAAAAAAAACTAAAGGTGTTATTGCTGAATGCTAGGAGTTAAAAAAAAAGAAACTCCACACTCTGTAAGCTCTCTTCACTCTGGAGTATATAGAGATCTGTGCCATTATCGTGACGTGGTTTAAACCCACAGAAAGTACTCTGGCAGTGAAATGCTTCACTGCCCTCCACACATGTAGAACATCAGCTACTCAGTGACAAAACGTACCGGAGTTTCAATCTATGTTACTAACAAGCAGAACTCTACATTGGTTAAACAAGATGATGCCCTAGAATTTATCCACATGCAAATCACTGTAAACAAAGTCCCATACCTTAACATAGCAAGCTATAGGTCAACCTCTATGTCTATAGAATCCCATAGCTCTTACTTGGACCTACTGCAGACACTCACCATTAAACCAAATACCTTATTCATTGGAGACTTTACTTACCACTCTATAGACTGGGAAACATGCACTGCCTCATACTCACATGCACAACTATTCTTGGACTTTAGTAACACAAATACCCTTTACCAGATAGTGCACACACACCAGAGGTTCAAACATACTTGACTGGGACTCATCAATATGGGCAAGTGCTGCACCCCCCCCATGTGACAGTGTCACTGCTGAGGCAAGACCACAAAGCTGTCTCCTTCAAAGTAAAAATCAACTCTGTAAACCCAGCAAACCCTGACAGAGTTAGGAACTATTCCAAATCAAACTACATTCTATTAAGAAATAGTTTATCAAAATTCTATGGCCCTCCCAACCCCAACTTCACAGCAGCCTCTATGGAACTGTTCACAGAGGCCTTGTAAAACTATGTAAATGGCTAGCTAGAGACTGCTGTACCTACTAGAAGTAAGCCCAAAACAAATTGTAAAAAGAAAACCACTGGTGGAATCCTAACCTTAATAGGATATATAATAAAAGGAAAAAAGTCATGGTTAAAATCAGGAGGAGCAACTCGCATGATAGGAGCTCTATAATTAAACTAAACAGGAACTTAGATGATTAAGTCAAACAAGGCAAATTATGAGGTCAAGATAACCTCACAGGGTCCTCTACAGCTATGTCTGAAACCCAAAAGTCAGCACACAACAGTGTGCTGAACCTGTGGTCAATACTGCCACCTTCACTGAGCAGAGCTACAAAGTGAATTTTCTGGGTAACAAATTTAGCTCAAGCTTCACCCCTCACTTCCCCTCTGTCTCCCCTCATCAAATACTTAACTAACATAACCTCGCCCCCAACAATTAACAGGGAGCAAGTCCTGGTAGCCCTCACTAAGGCCAAAAACAGCATCAATTGGTCCTGACAGTATCCTGGAATGCCTCATAGATAGCTTGAAACATGGCCTATCAGGAATACTTGAGTCACTTTTCAACTATAGCCTCAAAACATGCTTTGTGCTATGATAATGGAGGACTGCAACAGTTGTCCCATTTCACAAGGATGAACGATCTACTGACCCTGGAAACTGCCAACCTATTAATCTAGGTAGTCTAATATGCAAAGCCATGGAACGAATTACCATTGAAATGATCAAGAAAGAAATTGGTAACCTTCAGATAATGGACCCAGCCCAGCTTAGTTTTGTCAAGGGACAATCATGTCTACTAAACCTGGTGGACCTCTTTGAGAAGGTCATCAAGGCAGTGGATGAGGGGAAAATGCTGCATACTGCCTACCTGGACCTGGCTAAAGTGTTGGATACAATATCCCATTCGAGTATAGTTGACAAAGTCACCAAATTGGGCATAACTTCTACATAACTTGCTGGATTTCTAGCTGGCTCACAGACAGGACACAGTAAGTTAAGATTGGTAATACTTCCTCCACTAAGAGAATGGAATTTTAATCTGGGAAAGCAGGCAGTTGGCCAACATGGGGAAATCTGCCCTTTCCATACTATACTGTGATCTCGGAGTTGGCATATTTAGTTAGGTTGTGTGAGGGGCACAGACCCCCAACTTGTGGGGTGTAGGGAGTGAAGCCCCCTACATGAGTGGGTTTGGCATGCTTCAGTGTGTTTGTTTTTTGTGTTGGCCAACTGCCTCCTTTCCCACATTAAAATTGTGTGTGTGTGTGTATATACATATATATATATATATATATATATATATATATATATATATATATATATATATATATAGTCATAGGCTTATAGGCAAGTATTCAGATAGCTGCCCTTGCAGGCCATTTTAAGCCTAGCCAATTTCCCTTTTTGTGCAAAATAACCAATCTGAATTGGTTCTAGATTGGCCTTACCCATCCCATGGTTGATAATTATATCTTACCCCTAATGAGAATATCTGGGATCATACCACTGATAATTGGAGGGAACCCGTGCATGCAGTCCTGTGATAAATTTTCTGTTTCCCATCCATTGATCTAAGTTGCACTTGAATATGGATTGGGATGAATTTTGTTTAATGTGGAAGCAATATCCTCTGCAAGATATACCTGTTCCTCCAAGCTTTCTGTTGATGCTGCAGAAGAGATTTAGATCCCTAGACTGAGTATTACTGATGCCATTTGACTTGTTGATGTGCAATAAATTCATGAATAATGGATCGGTGGATGCCTTCTATACCAGATACAGGTCACCGCTTAGCAGTCTGTAGGATACCAAGTATAGTGGCAAGGCTTTGAGTCGGGGAATATAGGATATCTTGTTTAAGCCTTGTATCCTTTTAGTAAGGTACATCTGTTGGTGTTCCAGTTATTGCATGTGTCTGGACAAATACATGTCAAAGGGGGCACTATATTCAATGAGGCCTGAATAAATGGGGACAATGGCATCCATAGATCTAGACACAATCCCTTTGTTTATAAGCTGTATGATATAGTAGGGCTTTCTTACAAGAATAGACACATGCTGGTCAAAAATTAGGTCACTGTCCACATAAGTTCCCAAATCCTGAACAACTGAGTAAACTCTTAGCCGTGTATTGTCAGTTTGGTAGTTCACTGGAGTAGATGACTTTCCAAAGGATACAATAATGCATTTTTTGGCATTTAGTTTCAGTCCATGATTTTGGCACCAGTTATGTATTTGGGACAAACCTTACTGCAGGCTGGTTAAGTCATTTTGGGATTCAATGGCTGCTCCTAGCTTGCAGTCATCTGCAAAAGTAGCCCTTTGGCACTGGCTTTTTCTTCAGAAAACCATATGCCAAACAGGACAGGACCCTAAGGGACTCCACTGGTGACTTGTCTCTTTGTAGAGGTAAAGTCTCCTATTTTGATTATCTGCATCTTATCTGTGAGCAGGTTGGCAATCCATTGGGTGACATAGGGAGGGTTTATTCCCATTTTATTTAACTTTTCTACCATGCCTGAGTGGGGAACTGTGTCAAAAGCTTTGACCAGGTTGAGATATACGGTGTGTATTGTTTTGACCTTCTCAAAATAATACACCAGGTTGTGTAAGCATGACCTGCACTTGATGAATTCAAGCTGAGACAGGTCCAGAGTTTGGAGGTTCCCTATGTCCTGATTGATTAATTCCATGAAAAGTCTTTCTATGGCTTTGCATATGAGGGTGCTCAGACTTTAGTACTATGTTGTGAAAAAAATTGATTGTAACTAGATTGGTTGTTTTTCATCATTTTACCAATGTTCGTACCTCTTTCACTCCATTTGAGCTTAGGAAGTTTGTACTGTAACTTCCAATGGACAGAGCCTAAGCCTTTTGACAGATTCAGATTATGCCCTCACATTTCAAACAAATCTCTGGAACCGCAGGCGTTAAGAAAGAAGTATAAATGACAACATCTTTATCACAAACTATTTTCATTTTGGTAGTATTCTTTAGGTTCCAGATTTTAAACTGAATTTTATAAGTCACAGTAAACACAGTAACTATTACATTTGTAATATTTTATATCTCAGCAACCACTCGGGTTACAAACATACTGTCAGCATTATTTTAAAAATCTATCTGAGAGCTTTTATATGAGGCTAAAGAGTTACTCGGTTGTTGAGATATTTAGAAAAATGTAAAAATTATATCTATACAAACTAATATCATAAAAACAGCAGTTAATATCTATTTACCTTCACTAGACAGAGGTCAAATATTAATTAAGTTGAGTTTGCCATTGTGTGAGCTTTAACATGAAATCTTTTAAAACCTTGTATGTAGCATGATTTTGGAATTATTGATGCAAATATGAACAAGCAATATTTGACACCTAGAGGTGTCAGCAGGAGTTAACTGCAGATGCACCTGGAGGTGTCACTTGGATGTAATGAGTTAACAATAAGATTTGGATTGGGGGAATTATTTATTCTGAGGAAGTTTCTCGTATGGTGTAAATGAAAGCCCTAACTGAAACTTGATCTTGATACGATCTTCAGCATTGAGAAAATATTAGATTTGATGTGCAGCATTTGCTGGTGTAGTTTAAAAAATTGTAAACAAGTGATAGGACAAAAATATGAAAGAAAAGCAGCATTAGAAAAAAAGAACTTATGCTACTGCCGATTACCCCACTCCAGTAAAGAGAAAACATCTTCCCTACCAAAAAAGTTATGTGCATCTCTGCTATAATAAACCCTGGCCCTTAATGAAAAAAAAAACAATAAAAGACATACACTGCGATCCCTTGTATTTATTCCTTATATTTCATGGGCTTCTTGATATTTTGCTTTTGTTACTAATTGCTAAGCTCTTCTGTTTGATGTTGATTCTGGTCATTCAATGAACAACAGACAGAGGTA